>NW_026038087.1:0-124573 GCF_023373825.1 Bactrocera dorsalis
CCGAAGTTTTCCCTCAAAATGGCCATAGAATCGCGAGCTGTGTGGCATGTAGCGCCATCTTGTTGAAACCACATGTCAACCAAGTTCAGTTCTTCCATTTTTGGCAACAAAAAGTTTGTTAGCATCGAACGATAGCGATCGCCATTCACCGTAACGTTGCGTCCAACAGCATCTTTGAAAAAATACGGTCCAATGATTCCACCAGCGTACAAACCACACCAAACAGTGCATTTTTCGGGATGCATGGGCAGTTCTTGAACGGCTTCTGGTTGCTCTTCACCCCAAATGCGGCAATTTTGCTTATTTACGTAGCCATTCAACCAGAAATGAGCCTCATCGCTGAACAAAATTTGTCGATAAAAAAGAAAAGAACCGAACACTGATTTTGGTAATAAAATTCAATGATTTGCAAGCGTTGCTCGTTAGTAAGTCTATTCATGATGAAATGTCAAAGCATACTGAGCATCTTTCTCTTTGACACCATGTCTGAAATCCCACGTGATCTGTCAAATACTAATGCATGAAAATCCTAACCTCAAAAAAATCACCCGTTACATTCTGACTAACAAGTGAAGTTACCTACGGTCGGTTAACTCTCTTTTCGGTGTTTTTCGTACAAACATATATACGTATATATATACACGCGTATATATATATGCACATACGTGCGCATATAAATATAGTCAATATATACTGGAACAAATACCCAATCGACATTGGGTACAAATATATAACAAATATATATATGACAAAAAAGGTTTTTATAACAACTTTTCGTAATTAAATATTTGTAAAAAAGTGTATTGCCACATATGTACATACGCTTATTGCTTCAAAGTCCACATTGGCATACGTTCCGCGATACCCCTTGGATTTTGACTAACAAAACCAAGCAGGATTGCGTATAAAGTATACTCGAAGTCCACATTGGCATATGTCCCGCAATACCCCTTGATTTTTGGGCAACAAAAACAAGCAGGATTGTGTAAAAAACCAAAGCGTAATACATACATATGTGCATACATGCATATGTACAAGGTGCAGTGATCTCTAATACGAGCGCTCATTAGCACATAACAAATAAAATATCCGCCTATAGGTATACCCTATAGGGCATTTGGACAATAAAGCATATATAAAACAAAATACATAGAAAAATTAACATATAAAAAACTTCCGGTCTATAATAAACAACAAAATCAAATTTAAGCGATATTCTTTACGTGATTTGGAAAACTCTTATTTATATAAAAGAGTTCACGTCTAAACATTTCGTTCAAAACTCTTATTTAAGCAAAAGAGTTCGCGTCCAAACATATAAGTGCATATACATACATATATACAAAAAAATTTTGAAAGTTCGGCTATCAAAAAGCCATTGGGTTTATTCATTCTCTTTGAAACTCTTACATACAAAAGAGTCTTCAATTCAAAATCTTATATACGAAACTTTTTCTAATTAGCTACAAGTCTAGTTTTTACTAAGACGTTTTGATTTATTATATACATCTTTTAAATGAGCTCAGACTCAAAGGAATCTAAAACAACTCAGTTGCTAAAAGTTCCAAAAATGATTTCAGACGAAAAAAGTCCGTGTACACCGGCTGAAGCTACACGCTCAAAGCAAGGTGCTACAAAACTAAAGAGGGGTAAAGATATTTCTTATACAAAATTCATTGCTGAGAGTGACAGTTTGATACGATACTGCACTCGATTTTCAACTTCACCGATTCAAGACAATTCGGAATCGGTCTTAGAAATTAAAAAGGACAATTTAGACAATTTTTGGTCACGTCTCCAAGCGGCATATGACGCAATCGTAGAATCTGACGACTCAGATCTACCCGAAAATTTTAAATCATCAGCTTACACCAAGTATGAACACTGCCTAGACCAGTTCGAAGACACAAAGGCAATGATTTCTGATCAACTAAAGCTATTAAGAGCAAGTGCACCTACTCCACAACCGAGAGTAGAGCTACAACAAAGACAAGCCCAAGAGGCAAGTTCAGGCATGCACCTTAAAGTGCCAGTATGCGACACAGATATATTTCATGGTGGTTATGAACAGTGGCCGTCCTTCCGGGACATGTTTACAGCTGTGTACATAAACCACCCTAAATTATCACAATCGCAGAAATTGTATCACCTCAGATACAAAACCAAAGGTCAGGCAGGCGTAATAGTGAAACAGTTCGCTCTCAATGACGAAAATTTTAATTTTGCTTGGGAAGCTCTAAAAGCACGTTATGAAAACGAAAGAATATTGGTCGACAAACAGGTGACGATATTAATGAATTTACCAAAAATTCAGAAAGAAACAAGTGAAGAGTTTATAAAGCTTCAATCCACTGTTTCAAATTGTTTGTCGGTTTTATCGACACAGAATATTCCCACAGATAATTGGGACCCCATTCTGGTAAATATATGCACAGCTGCATTGCCAGAAAAATCGTTACTTTTGTGGGAGCAATCGCTCTTATCGTGAAGAAAGTGCCCAACGTGGCAGCAAATGAAAGAATTTCTTACTACCCAATACGAAATTGCAGAAAGGGTAGATAAAAAACTAGTCAGAACGAAAAACGTTCAAAACGACCTCAATAGAAGCTTCAATAGACCCCAAGCAAGTAGCCACAATAATTCAAATAGAAACTTTTTCAAAAATCAATCGTTCTCTTCCGAACAATATAAACAAACGTCATGCGAACTGTGCAGAGGAGGTCACAAATTAAAATTATGCGAAAAATTCAAAAAAATGAATGTTAGCGATCGAAACAATTTCGTAAGATCGAAAAAATTATGTACCAACTGTATGTCACATGCGCATACGCTTAAAGATTGCGAAAGCAAATTTAATTGCGTTTATTGCCATAAAAGACATCATTCTATGTTACATATAACCAATTTTTCCAGCTCACCCCCAAACAATGCAAACGTTAAACGAGCAACAGGATTAGTTGCCACAACAAATTCTGAAAACTGCCAAGAAGCACCATGCTGCTCAAAGGCGTTAAAAACCCAATCGCTACATAGCGAAAATCACAGTAGGGTACTTTTACCCACAGCAGTTGTCTCCATCGAGCACCGAGGAGAACTGTTTAAACTCAGAGCCTTAATAGACCAAGGATCACAACGATCCTTTATAGCGTCTAGGGCACAAAACAGGCTACAGTTACCAACAAAACTGGCCAACTTTGAAATCACGGGAATGGGCGGAAGAGTTGTTCAAAACTCAAATAAAATCTGCCCCATTACCCTCATTTCCCCCAAAGCGGATAAGCGCATACAAGCAAAAGCTATTGTCTTACCGCAATTAACCAATATGTTACCCAGCTATCACATAAATAGCAAACATTGGCAAAAGGTTTCACACCTAAGGCTAGCAGACCCCAACTGCAACACCCCCGCTCAAATAGATCTACTATTAGGCAGCGATCTCATACCACAAATTATTCTCGAAGGTATTGAGAAAATTAACAAAACACTTCTGGCGCAAAATACCATTTTCGGATGGGTCCTAAGCGGACTAGTTGCGGAACCAGTTACAACATTAACAACTCAAGTTGAGGAAGTTTCAAATGAATACCTCAATTCACAATTGAGAAAATTTTGGGAACTAGAAGAACTCCCCCCCATATCAGTCACAACCCCTGAAGATCAGTATTGTGAGGATTTTTACAAAGCCACAACTACTAGATCAGAAAATGGTCGGTACGTCGTACGACTACCACTTAAACAACAATTTCCTAACACACTCGCCTTAGGTCACTCTCGCACCTCTGCAATTCAGCAGTTTCTAAGTATGGAAAGAAACCTACTTAAAAAAGGCAAACTCAAATCTGAATATGATGGTGTGTTAGAAGAATACCTCAATTTAGATCATATGGAGGAAGTAAACCCAGGGGAGAAAATCGTCAACGGCAAATACTACTCCTTTTACTTGCCACATCATGCAGTAGTAAAGCCAGATAAAAAAAACAACTAAAGTAAGAGTTGTTTTCAACGCCTCAAGATCCACTAGCTCGGGGAATTCCCTAAACGATATCCTGTTCACGGGACCCACGCTCCAACCTGATTTAATGCTTCTTATTCTAAACTGGCGTATATACAAATACGTATTCAATGGGGACGTTGAAAAAATGTATCGGCAAATAGGCGTACATAAAGACGACCAAGATTTTCAACGTATTATGTTCCGAAGATCCCCCACCAGTCCTTTACGCGACTTTAAATTAAAAACAGTTACCTTTGGCGTAAACTGTGCCCCATATTTAGCCATTCGAACGCTCCACGAATTGGCAGAAAACACCAAGTCAGAATTTCCTCTGGCGACCCAGGTGTTAAAAACACAAACGTATGTAGACGATATTCTGTCTGGAAGTCACAGTCTTCCACAAGCATACGAATCATTATCACAAGTAATCCAAGCCCTCACATCCGCAGGGTTTCCATTAAAAAAGATTACGGCGAATCACCCAAGTATATTAAAAAATATACCAAAAGAAAATTTGTTGGACACTAATTTCCTTATTTTCGAAAAGGAAAGTACAACAAAACATTAGGCATCCAATGGAATGCGATATCGGACCAGTTCTCATACACGACAGAGTCCATATCCGCATTATCAGCCATAACGAAAAGACAGATTTTATCCTTGGTGGCAAAACTTTTCGACCCCGCAGTAAGGCTTTCGCCAATTATGATCCAAGCGAAAATCTTAATACAAGAATTATGGCTAGATGGAACCGACTGGGACGAACAAGTGAAACCTCTTCGCTTAGAAAAATGGTCCCAGTTCGCAAAAAATCTGAATGACATTTCTCAGATACAAATTCCACGATGGGTAAACTACTCCCCCGAACACAAAGTCGAATTACGTGGCTTTTGTGACGCCTCAGAAAAGGCATACTGCGCTACTATCTATGTGCGCACGCAAAGTGGTACCACGACCACAAGCCACTTATTAGTAGCAAAAGCAAAGGTGGCCCCTTTAAAAACTATAAGTCTCCCACGACTTGAGTTATGTGGCGCACTACTACTTTCAAAATTAGTAGCCATGGTGCAAATGCATTTAAATATGACAAATTGCAAACTATATATGTGGTCCGATTCAGAAATTGTACTAGCCTGGTTGGAAAAACCACCACATGCATGGAAGACGTATATTTCTAACCGAACGTCTCAAATTCTTGACCTAGTGGGATCAGCCACTTGGCGTCATGTAGCCAGTGCTGACAATCCTGCCGATCTAGGTACAAGAGGGTGCAAGCCACTGCACCTTGCCACTACCACCCTCTGGTGGAATGGCCCCCGATGGTTGATAGAATCTCCTGATTCTTGGCCACAATCCCCCATGACCAACATTATCGCCCCAGAAGGTCGAAAAATCGCCACTTTTCACACATTATTGGATGATACCGACATCCTTGAACGATTTTCATCGTTTCCAAGAGCTCTCAGAGTAGTTGCTTATATGTTCAAATTCATAGAACAACTCAAAAGCAAAGTTAAGGGATCACATAATTTCCCATGCAACACAGTGACGCATCTAGAGTTACAAAAGGCAAAGGTCGCACTAATAACATATACACAAGCGCGCTATTTCAGCCGCGACATATCACTACTAAGAGAATCGAAGCCGATTGAAAAAAGGAGCTCACTCTTAGTCCTCAACCCATTTCTGGACACGAAAGGTCTGCTTCGTGCCAATGGTCGGCTTGCTAATTCGAGCCTAACATATAACGAACGCCATCCCATAATAATCCCAGAGAGATCATCATTTGCCACACTGTTCCTCCACTACATCCACATCTTAATGCTACACGCCGAACATCGTCTCATGCAACAGATGGTACGCCAGGAGTATTATATCCCCCGTCTTAAGCCGCAAATCAAGAAGTGCATCTTCACATGCAAGATTTGCACTATGCACAAACAGAAGATGCGAACGCAGATTATGGCAGCACTTTCACCGGAACGCTGCAATTTCGCTCTGCCTTTCACCACAACAGGTGTTGATTTTGCTGGGCCTTTCCAAGTAAAGGCGTCCATGTTAAGGTCTCCCACTCTCATGAAAGGCTATGTGGCTGTCTTTGTATGTTTCACGACAAAGGCAGTACATCTTGAGCTATGTAGTAATCTGACGACGGATGCTTTTCTCGCGGCATTTGCTCGCTTCGTCGCTCGACGTGGCTACCCATCAAAAATCATGAGCGATAATGGCAAAACCTTTATCGGAGCTCAACGAGCCACAGAAAAGCAATTTGTGGTTTTTTTAAAACAAGTGTCACCCGACATCGTACAAAAGTACGCCCCTCAAGGTATCAATTGGCAATTTATATCCCCAAGCGCTCCCCATATGGGCGGTTTATGGGAATCAGCTGTAAAAAGCTTCAAAACCCATTTCAAACGGGTAGCTGGAAATTATAAATTCAATTACGAAGAGTTCACGACGCTATTAAATCGAATTGAAGCCATTCTCAATTCACGGCCACTCACAGTACTATCGCAAGACCCCTCAGATTTCACCGCCTTAACTCCAGGGCATTTTCTAAAAGGAGCACCCATCCTGGCCATTCCTGAGCCAGGCGTGGAGTCGCTATCTCTATTAAATCGATGGGAACGAATTAAAATTCTCCATCATGATTTCAGCCGCCGATGGAAGGACGAATATATAAAGGATCTCCACAAAAGATACCGTTGGAAGACTCCTGAACAAGCGCCTAAACTTGGAGACTGTGTCCTCATTCATGATGATTGTCTGCCCCCTACCGAGTGGCGGCTTGGCCGCATAGAAAAGCTACATTACGGCTCCGACGGTCACATACGAATCGTTGATCTCCGTACGCAAAACGGAACGCTAACCCGACCGCTCGTGAAGCTATGCTTTCTGCCAACTTCCGATGATCGCGAATCCGAAAACCTCAAAAATAAACCGGTATTATCGCTACACAATAAACCAACCAAATGAAACCAATAAAACACGAGAAAGTACGCAAATAACAACCCGTTAAAAAATAACAACCGTCCGAAAATAGCAAACCGTAAATAAAGATAACAAACCGTACATAAACTTAACAAACCGTAAAGAAAACTAACAAAAAATGGTCGATCCATACGACGGCCGACTCATGCCACATATCGTGGCACGATTGCCAATATCTAATTGTATGACAGATTTCTAATTGACAATCTCATTTATACCTAGATCACCATGGATGTAGATACACCAGTCGCAACCGCGCCAACAGCTCGGGCTACCAATGCGCCACGCACCATGCCTACTCCAGCGCCCCGAACTGTGGTGGCAACGACGCCGGCAACTGCACCGGCAACAACGCCGGCACCGGTACTGGCGACTGCGTCTGCAGCGGCCCCTCAATCCGCACTTCGTGGTGGCACTCAACCACCACCACCCCCATCACGGACCACGGAAGCCCTAAGGTGCCCCATCTGTCGGCGCCCACATCGCCTGCACCATTGTGGCATATTTAGGGGTATGCGACCCGTGCAACGGCAGCAAGTGGCCCAGGCCCACGGGCATTGCCAAAACTGCCTGTCACATACCCATGGAACTGCAGCGTGTGAGTCACGAGGGCGGTGCCAAATATGCCACCGGCCGCATCACACGCTGCTACATCGCAGCACGGCACGCGAAGTGAATCGGCCACCTATCCAGCACGGCCGCATACCCCGCTTCCAATCCGCAGCTCGTGGCGCGCCCCAGCGAAGCGTAACCTCGTTGCGGCGTCGGCAGGCTGGACCACCACCTCGTCGGTCTACGGGGCTGAGCAGCGTTGTGGCAACGCTGCAACAGTTGCAGCGCCTTTTAGACTAAACAGTCGTTTAGGGGGGCCGGGATGGCTAAATGAGCACCTGACCCTCCTTAATATAATAACGTACACACCATACTCAACACGGCTACACCATCCACATCATCCACACATCATACTCCAATATTCATCCCACACACACCAACTCATCATCATCTACACCACACCTTTCACACCACACACGAGGACACCAAACACAATCAACAAAAGGGACTGGCGGACGGCGCCAGCCTCCCTTTCTAATACGATCTGCACGCCCGTACGCATCTCCGTCCAACGAGTCATTTTTTCTCCGCTTTAAAGTCGTCGTCAAATCACCAGGTGAGTTTGCCGTGAGTTTTATATAACGTGTCTAGAGATGTCATATAGCCGTAACGACAGTGTATTTGGAAAAATTTCACAATCTTATATTAAGGTGTAGAATCGATTTTTTAGTACAGAAGCACTAAGCAATCGATATCAAGTTGCGTAAAAATATGAACTATATATATTTATGCTAATTAGCTGTTTCGAGGTTATTGGAGATGTCATATAGCCATAACGACAGTGTATTTGGAAAAATTTCACAATCTTATATTAAGGTGTAGAATCGATTTTTTAGTACACATACATTAAGCAATCGATACCAAGCTGCGTAAAAATACGAACTATACATATTTATGCTAATTAGCCGTTTTGAGGTTATTGGAGTTGTCATATAGCCATAACGACAGTGCATTAGGAAAAATTTCACAATCTTATATTAAGGTGTAGAATCGATTTTTTAGTACATATGCACTAAGTAGCCGATACCAAGTTGCGTAAAAATATGAACTATACATATTTATGCTAATTAACCGTTTTGAGGTTATTGGAGTTGTCATATAGCCATAACGACAGTGTATTTGGAAAAATTTCACAATCTTATATTAAGGTGTAGAATCGATTTTTTAGTACATATGCACTAAGCAATCGATACCAAGTTGCGTAAAAATATGAACTATACATATTTATGCTAATTAGGCTTTTTGAATTTATTGGAGTTGTCATATAGCCGTAACGATAGTGTATTTGGAAAAATTTCACAATCTTATATTAAGGTGTAGAATCCATTTTTTAGTACATATGCACTAAGTAACCGATACCAAGTTGCGTAAAAATATGAACTATACATATTTATGCTAATTAGCTGTTTTGAGGTTATTGGAGATGTCATATAGCTATAACGACAGTGTATTTGGAAAAATTTCACAATCTTATATTAAGGTGTAGAATCCATTTTTTAGTACATATACATTAAGCAATCGATACCAAGTTGCGTAAAAATATGAACTATACATATTTATGCTAATTAACCGTTTTGAGGTTATTGGAGTTGTCATATAGCCATAACGACAGTGCATTAGGAAAAATTTCACAATCTTATATTAAGGTGTAGAATCGATTTTTTAGTACATATGCACTAAGCAATCGATACCAAGTTGCGTAAAAATATGAACTATACATATTTATGCTAATTAGGCTTTTTGAATTTATTGGAGTTGTCATATAGCCGTAACGATAGTGTATTTGGAAAAATTTCACAATCTTATATTAAGGTGTAGAATCCATTTTTTAGTACATATGCACTAAGTAACCGATACCAAGTTGCGTAAAAATATGAACTATACATATTTATGCTAATTAGCTGTTTTGAGGTTATTGGAGATGTCATATAGCTATAACGACAGTGTATTTGGAAAAATTTCACAATCTTATATTAAGGTGTAGAATCCATTTTTTAGTACATATACATTAAGCAATCGATACCAAGTTTCGTAAAAATATGAAATATACATATTTATTCTAATTAGCCTTTTTGAAGTTATTGGAGATGTCATATAACCATAACGACAGTGCATTTCACAATCTTATATTAAGGTGTAGAATCGATTTTTTAGTCCATATGCACTAAGCAATCGATACCAAGTTGCGTAAAAATATGAACTATACATATTTATGCTAATTAGGTGTTTTGAGGTTATTGGAGATGTCATATAGCTATAACGACAGTGTATTTGGAAAAATTTCACAATCTTATATTAAGGTGTAGAATCGATTTTTTAGTACAGTTGCACTAAGCAATCGATACCAAGTTGCGTAAAAATATGAACTATACATATTTATGCTAATTAGCTGTTTCGAGGTTATTGGAGATGTCATATAGCCGTAACGACAGTGTATTTGGAAAAATTTCACAATCTTATATTAAGGTGTAGAATCGCTTTTTTAGTACATATGCAATAAGCAATCGAGACCAATTTGCGTAAAAATATGAACTATACATATTTATGCTAATTAGCTGTTTTGAGGTTATTGGAGTTTTCATATAGCCATAACGACAGTGTATTTGAAAAAATTTCACAATCTTATATTAAGGTGTAGAATCGATTTTTTAGTACATATGCACTAAGTAATCGATACCAAGTTGCGTAAAAATATGAACTATACATATTTATGCTAATTAGCTGTTTTGAGGTTATTGGAGTTGTCATATAGCCATAACGACAGTGCGTTTGGAAAAAATTTCACAATCTTATATTAAGGTGTAGAATCGATTTTTTAGTACATATGCACTAAGTAACCGATACCAAGTTGCGTAAAAATATGAACTATACATATTTATGCTAATTAACCGTTTTGAGGTTATTGGAGATGTCATATAGCCGTAACGACAGTGTATTTGGAAAAATTTCACAATCTTATATTAAGGTGTTGAATCGATTTTGTAGTACATATGCACTAAGCAATCGGTACCAAGTTGCGTAAAAATATGAACTATACATATTTATGCTAATTAGGCTTTTTGAATTTATTGGAGTTGTCATATAGCCGTAACGATAGTGTATTTGGAAAAATTTCACAATCTTATATTAAGGTGTAGAATCCATTTTTTAGTACATATGCACTAAGTAACCGATACCAAGTTGCGTAAAAATATGAACTATACATATTTATGCTAATTAGCTGTTTTGAGGTTATTGGAGATGTCATATAGCTATAACGACAGTGTATTTGGAAAAATTTCACAATCTTATATTAAGGTGTAGAATCCATTTTTTAGTACATATACATTAAGCAATCGATACCAAGTTTCGTAAAAATATGAAATATACATATTTATTCTAATTAGCTTTTTTGAAGTTATTGGAGATGCCATATAACCATAACGACAGTGCATTTCACAATCTTATATTAAGGTGTAGAATCGATTTTTTAGTCCATATGCACTAAGCAATCGATACCAAGTTGCGTAAAAATATGAACTATACATATTTATGCTAATTAGGTGTTTTGAGGTTATTGGAGATGTCATATAGCTATAACGACAGTGTATTTGGAAAAATTTCACAATCTCATATTAAGGTGTAGAATCGATTTTTTAGTACAGTTGCACTTAGCAATCGATACCAAGTTGCGTAAAAATATGAACTATACATATTTATGCTAATTAGCTGTTTCGAGGTTATTGGAGATGTCATATAGCCGTAACGACAGTGTATTTGGAAAAATTTCACAATCTTATATTAAGGTGTAGAATCCATTTTTTAGTACATATGCACTAAGTAACCGATACCAAGTTGCGTAAAAATATGAACTATACATATTTATGCTAATTAGCTGTTTTGAGGTTATTGGAGATGAAATATAGCTATAACGACAGTGTATTTGGAAAAATTTCACAATCTTATATTAAGGTGTAGAATCCATTTTTTAGTACATATACATTAAGCAATCGATACCAAGTTTCGTAAAAATATGAAATATACATATTTATGCTAATTAACCGTTTTGAGGTTATTGGAGATGTCATATAGCCGTAACGACAGTGTATTTGGAAAAATTTCACAATATTATATTAAGGTGTAGAATCGATTTTTTAGTACATATGCACTAAGCAATCTATACCAAGTTGCGTAAAAATATGAACTATACATATTTATGCTAATTAGCCGTTTCGAGGTTATTGGAGATCTCATATAGCTATAACGACAGTAAATTTGGAAAAATTTCACAATCTTATATTAAGGTGTAGAATACATTTTTTAGTACATATACATTAAGCAATCGATACCAAGTTGCGTAAAATAATGAACTATACATATTTTTGCTAATTAGCTGTTTTGAGGTTATTGGAGTTTTCATATAGCCATAACGACAGTGTATTTGGAAAAATTTCACAATCTTATATTAAGGTGTAGAATCCATTTTTTAGTACATATACATTAAGCAGTCGATACCAAGTTGCGTAAAAATATGAACTATACATATGTATGCTAATTAACCGTTTTGAGGTTATTGGAGTTGTCATATAGCCATAACGACAGTGTATTTGGAAAAATTTCACAATCTTATATTAAGGTGTAGAATCGATTTTTTAGTACAAGTTAACAATAGTTAACGCACTGAAGCGCTCATGCTGCCAAAAATTGCAAGGCAAGCAGTCTGCATCGGTCACTTCATGCGCGACCAAATTATGTAAACAAAACAACATGCTGGGTTAGCTGTAGTAATTCGATCAGTTCGATACATGAGCGTGGGAAGTGCCTATGCAAGCAATAACTTCGAGCAAACGGCAGCAGCGACGGCGAAAGTAGTAAGCTAGCAATAAGCTTACAAATTATAAAATAAATCAGTTTTAGAATGAAACTCAAAGCGTGAATATCATTTTCAAAAAGTAGCTCTGGTAGTCGACAACACCGTCGCTGCCCCAAGGGAGTTAAAATAATAAAGTGAAAAGTAACTTGTCAATATCATCTTCAAAATAACTCTGGGTAGTCGACAACACCGTCGCTGCCCCAAAGGAGTCATAGAAGTAGAGTGAAAGTGACTTGTCAATATCATCTTCAATATATCTCTGGCTTGTCGACAACACCGTCGCAGCACCAAAGGATTTATAACAAGAAGATTAAAAATAACTGGCGCCCAACGTGGGGCCCACGCAGAAAGGAACAAAGGAACACCACCACCACTACCATCACCTGGAGGCAGAGGAATCAAGAATAATGTAAGTGAAACTTTTTTTCTCTCCGCCTTCTGTTTACAATTATATCAGTGAAAATTTGACAATTTAAGTGTGGTTAGTGTGATTGTAATAAATAAGATTGCATTTTGAACTCCTAGTTCCCATTTTTGTTTTTTTTGTGTGCACTTACGTCCGCTACCCGTTCGTGCCATCTTAACTACCTTGCATGAGCAAACTTGAGACTAGTGAACTTTTGGACAGACTAGACAACCAACTTTTGACAAGCAAACGTCTCAGGCGCGAACAACACATGAATGAACAACAACTGCAGGGTATTATCAATGCGGCCGTCAGCGCCGCACTACAAGTACAAAGGAAAGACTTTGAAACCAAGCTGGAGCAGCTTACAAACCAGCTTCAGGCCACGACTGTGGCAGCTGCTGAAATTAAGACTTATGAACCAATAAAAATCATAGACGGGGTAGAATGTCATGAAGGTCTGGATGCAGTTAAATCACTTCCAGAGTTCGATGGCTCACAGGAGCAATATGTCTCCTGGCGACAGGCAGCTATGGCCGCGTATGATATATTTAAAACTTACGTGGGTAGTTCAAAACACTACCAAGCTGTCCTCATAATTCGCAACAGAATTAGGGGATCGGCTGATGCAGTTTTAGCATCATTCAACACGGTCCTTAATTTCGACGCTATCATTAGCCGTTTAGATTTTACATACTCAGACAAGCGACCATTGCCTCTGCTCGAACACGAGCTAGCAACGCTAAGGCAAGGAAAATTGACTATTATTCAATTTTATGAGGAGGTTGAGAAAAAACTCACACTTCTCACAAATAAAACCACAATGACGTTTGATACTGACCAGGCACGGTATATGAATGACAAGCATAGGGCCGATGCGCTGCGCGTATTCGTCTCTGGGTTAAGGAGAAACCTCACGGATGTTCTTTTTGCAGCCCAGCCTAAAGATTTGCCCTCGGCTCTTGCAATGGCCCAGGAAATAGAAGGAAATCACGATAGGCACGCATTTGCGGCCCAGTTTGCAAGATCGTTGGAGGAAAAAAACCTCAAACAACCTCAAAACCGATCTTATCAGAAGCAGTCTGACATTCATTACAGGACTGGAAAAAACCCTTATTTCACCAGGGAGCAAGGGGCTCGCCCTCCAAAGCGCGACCAAGTTGAGAAAATGGAAGTCGATCCATCCTCGAGGTTCCGACAGAGCACTAACTTTCCAAACCAGAACAACCAGATTACGCATAACTCAAGCTTACCTATAGCACATCCCTCTGGCAATAGTCAACCACAAGGTGCGTTCAAGAGACCTGCGAATTCTCAAAGAACGTCGGACTACAGACGCCAGAGGATTAACCATTTGACGGAAAAAAGAGACGAAGTGTATGAAAAGCAGTACGATCAAGCCGCTTATGATGCAGCGGCAGAAATAGAAGCTGAAAATGAAGCTGAGTATGAAGAAGATGCGCTTAATTTTTTAGCGGAGAGTCCCTGCTCCCGTTTATCCAACGAACAGTAGCAGGGAAATTGTTGAAATTCTTAATTGACACCGGGGCGTCAAAAAGTTATATAAAACCTAATATAAGCCTTTTATCCTCTGTCCCAGTACAGACCCCGTTTGTGGTTAAATCAATTCACGGATTTAACAAAATCGAGAGTAAAAGCTTCATTACGATGTTTGGCATAAATAGCCCTTTTTTCCATTTACCCGGTCTCACAACTTTTGACGGCATAATTGGACTCGACCTATTGACACAGGCGGAAGCAACTATTGACCTCGCTTCAGAATTGATCCACTTTAAGGGAGGATCTGAAACTCTGAGATTCCACAAATGTGCTCAAGTTAATTTCACAAAAATTGAAGACATAGAAGTTCCAGCTAACGTTGGTGCAGATTTTCTACAGATGATGACAAAGCATTTGAAGGCATTTGCCGACTCGAGCAAGTTACTCCCGTTTAACACCAATGTTATTGCCACCATTCGCATAGAGGACAGTGAACCAGTCTACTCCAAAATGTACCCATTCCCCATGGGAGCTGCTGACTTTGTGAGCCAAGAAATCAAGGATCTGCTTAAAAATGGCATCATTCGACCATCTAGGTCTCCATATAACAATCCCATATGGGTTGTCGGGAAAAAGGGCATAGACCTCACAGGAGCGCCTAATAAGCGGTTGGTGGTAGATTTCCGAAAATTAAACTCCAAAACCATCGCGGACAAGTACCCAATGCCGAGTATCAGTATGATTCTTTCAAACCTGGGAAAGGCCAAGTATTTCACCACCCTGGATTTGAAATCTGGATACCATCAAATTATGTTAGCAGAACACGATAGGGAAAAGACTTCCTTTTCAGTAAATGAAGGAATGTATGAATTCTGCCGTTTGCCCTTTGGGCTAAAGAATGCTTCTAGCATTTTCCAGAGGGCCATAGATGGTGTCCTGCGCGATATGATTGGTAAAACCTGCTATGTTTACGTCGATGACGTTATAGTGTTTTCCGAAAACGAAGAAGACCACGTACAACACGTTGGACAGGTACTAAAGAGCCTTTATGATGCCAATATGAGGGTGTCTAAGGAGAAATCACATTTTTTTAGAGAAAGCGTAGAGTTTCTGGGATTTGTTGTTACGAAAGAGGGGACAAAAACTAGCCCAGACAAGGTCAGAGCAATCAGAGACTTTAAGCAACCAAGCAACTTGTTCGAGCTGAGATCCTTTATTGGTCTGGCGAGTTACTATAGGTGCTTTATAAAGGACTTCGCAGCAATAGCAAGACCCTTAACAAGCTTGTTAAAAGGGGAGAGCGGAAGAGTTAGCAAGTTCCGTTCAAAAACCATCCCGGTATCCTTTGATGAAATCCAGAAGACTGCGTTTGATAAGCTTAGAAATATTCTTGCTTCCGAAGATGTTATTCTTCATTACCCAGATTTTTCAAAACCATTCGACTTGACTACTGATGCCCCCTCAAGTGGCATAGGTGCAGTACTATCTCAGGGAAATAGACCCATAACAATGATCTCGAGGACGCTGAAGGATAGGGAGATAAACTACGCGACAAACGAAAGGGAACTATTAGCTATCGTTTGGGCCTTGGACAAGGTATTTTACAAACCTGGGAAAGAAAACTACGTTGCAGACGCATTATCTCGTCAAAGTATTAACGTTTTAGAAGAATCTGCGCAGTCCGATGCAGCAACAGCACATAGTGAAGTATCTTTAACTCATGTAATTGAGACTATCGATAAGCCCCTGAATTGCTTCAGGAATCAGATAGTTATAGAAGAGTCGTCTACCCCCACAAAACGGACATTTATCTTGTTTGGCACAAAGACTCGTCATCAGATCATCTTTAACGACTGGCTTAAATTGCTAGCGGTAGCGAAAGAAGTCGTAAAGCCGGACGTAGTAAATGCTTTACACTGCGACCTGCACGTTTTGGCACGCATTCAGGATGACTTGGTCAGAGTTTTCCCTGCCACCAAATTCTGGCACTGCAAGAATATGGTAACAGATGTTGTTAACAAAGACGAGCAAAAGGAGATAGTAACGATGGAGCATAATAGGGCACATAGAGCCGCCCAGGAGAATGTAAAGCAGATTCTACTCGATTATTGTTTCCCAAAAATGGGAAAAATTGCGTCAGAAATTGTTGTAAACTGCAAAGTGTGTGGAAAGGCGAAGTATGATAGGCATCCAAAGAAGCAAGAGATGGGTGTTACGCCTATACCTTCCCGTGTAGGAGAATTGATCCACATTGATATTTTTTCAACTGCAGGAAAACACTTTTTAACAGCCCTAGACAAGTTCTCCAAGTTTGCCTTGGTTCAGCCAGTGGCGTCACGCACTATCGCAGACGTAAAAGCGGGCATTTTGCAAATCATTAACATTTTTCCTAAAATAGAAACTGTGTACTGTGACAACGAACCTTCATTTAATTCAGATACAATTCGATCGTTGCTGAAAAACCAATACGACATCAATATAGTAAATGCGCCACCGTTACACAGTACGTCAAACGGGCAAGTGGAAAGATTCCACAGCACCCTCGTGGAAATTGCCAGATGTCTAAAACTGCAAAGGCAGATACAAGACGTAGTTGAACTTTTTCTTCAGGCCGCCGTGGAATATAATAGAACGTTCCATTCAGTGACGGGCATGAAGCCGATTGAGGTTATCCATGCCAACTTAAACATGTTCCCGGATATTGCTATCAGACTAGAGAAAGCCCAACAAGAACAGTTGGAGCGGAGTAATGCCCACCGCCAAAATAGAATCTTCGAAGTTGGAGAAAAGGTCCTGGTAAAGTCCAACAAGAGACTAGGCGACAAGGTCACTCCACTGTACGTCGAGGAAAGGATAGACGCTGATCTAGGAACAACCGTTCTTATTAAAGGGAGGGTGGTCCACAAGGACAACCTCAAGTGAAACTCCTGACATAATATCTTTTTTTTGCATAGTTTTTATTTTTTTTTTGAAATTCAGGCATACTCCCATCCTCGCTCTTTTGACTTGGGTTGCGCTGACGGCTTCCAAATTTACGGACTACTCGCACGCGGATTACATACCGATTCTGGACGGTACTGCAATAATTTGGAACGAGACGAGGTACATAAGGCACATATCAAATTTAACGGAATATGGACAGTACATACAAGAAACCACAGACTTGATTAGCGTCTTCCCACAATCACACATGAAGAAGATCCTAGAAGTAGACACCAGACATTTACGTACTTTATTATGGACATTAGGAGTACACCATAGGCATGCTCGGAGCCTAAACTTTTTGGGGTCCGCCCTGAAGGTAATAGCCGGCACGCCAGACTTCAATGACTTGCTACAAACAAGACTAACGGAGCAAGAGCTAATACGGTCAAACAATAGACAGATCGTCATTAATTCCAGAACTCAGGAACAGATTAACGCCCTCACGAATACGGTCAATAAAATTCTCAGTGTAAAAAAAAGGGAAGAAATAGATTCATCGCACCTCTATGAAACACTTTTGGCTAGAAACAGAATTTTAACACTTGAGATTCAAAATTTAATAATTGCAATCACACTGGCTAAATTTAATGCAATAAACCCTGCTATTATTGATGCAGATGATTTGGAGGCGGTTATGAAGGAGAGTTTCACAGGAGTTACAATAACCCAATTGTTTAGCATAGCTAGAGTTAAGGTTTTAGCAAGGAAGGAAATTGTAAGCTTTATTATCGGTTTTCCTAGACCTAAGTTATTATGTAAGAAGATTACCATTTTTCCTGTATCGCATGCTGGCCGTATATTGCATTTACCGGACAACATTATAGCTGACTGCGGAGGTAACATTACCGCTGTTATATCCTGTATTGATACACCAATGGTAACGTTCTGTAAAGAAGCCGAAACTGAAACTTGCGCACAAGGCCTACACTCTGGCGCTGTAGCACACTGTGCCACCAAGCCCAGCGACTTATCCCCCATTGTCGTCGTCGACGATGGTATAGTTTTGATAAACGATGCAATAGTCAAGGCTAGCATAGATGATGGCCCTGAGATGTTTATTAATGGCACTTATCTTGTTACATTCGAACGCACCGCTTTTATCAATGGCACCAAATACGTTACTCTCAATGGATACCCGAAGAGACTCCCACAACAGTCTGCCTCCGCACGGATCAACATAACCTCCCATCATACCCTACTAAGCCTACCATTTCTTCACAAGCTAAGTGAAGTAAACTTGCGGCACATCGCTGAATTACGCATACGAACGATTGCTGCACCACTGATAGCCGCAATAATTTGTGCCACGATCGCCGTAATGCTTGCTGCATCAATCATCTTACTAAAACGTAGGCGGCGAAGAGAAACTTCTAAGGCGGTGCGTCAAGTGACGGAAAGGTTGGGTATGGCCGAGGACGACCATGTTTTGAAGGAGGGAGTAGTTAACAATAGTTAACGCACTGAAGCGCTCATGCTGCCAAAAATTGCAAGGCAAGCAGTCTGCATCGGTCACTTCATGCGCGACCAAATTATGTAAACAAAACAACATGCTGGGTTAGCTGTAATAATTCGATCAGTTCGATACATGAGCGTGGGAAGTGCCTATGCAAGCAATAACGTCGAGCAAACGGCAGCAGCGACGGCGAAAGTAGTAAGCTAGCAATAAGCTTACAAATTATAAAATAAATCAGTTTTAGAATGAAACTCAAAGCGTGAATATCATTTTCAAAAAGTAGCTCTGGTAGTCGACAACACCGTCGCTGCCCCAAGGGAGTTAAAATAATAAAGTGAAAAGTAACTTGTCAATATCATCTTCAAAATAACTCTGGGTAGTCGACAACACCGTCGCTGCCCCAAAGGAGTCATAGAAATAGAGTGAAAGTGACTTGTCAATATCATCTTCAATATATCTCTGGCTTGTCGACAACACCGTCGCAGCACCAAAGGAGTTATAACAAGAAGATTAAAAATAACTTACATATGCACTAAGTAACCGATACCAAGTTGCGTAAAAATATGAACTATACATATTTATGCTTATTAGCAGTTTTGAGGTTATTGGAGATGTCATATAGCCGTAACGACAGTGTATTTGGAAAAATTTCACAATCTTATATTAAGGTGTAGAATCGATTTTTTTAGTACAGATGCACTAAGCAATCTATACCAAGCTGCGTAAAAATATGAACTATACATATTTATGCTAATTAACCGTTTTGAGGTTATTGGAGTTGTCATATAGCCATAACGACAGTGTATTTGGAAAAATTTCACAATCTTATATTAAGGTGTAGAATCGATTTTGTAGTACATATGCACTAAGAAATCGATACCAAGTTGCGTAAAAATATGAACTATACATATTTATGCTAATTAGGCTTTTTGAATTTATTGGAGTTGTCATATAGCCATAACGGCAGTGCATTTGGAAAAATTGTACAATATTATATTAAGGTGTAGAATCGATTTTTTAGTACATATGCACTAAGCAATCGAAACCAATTTGCGTAAAAATATGAACTATACATATTTATGCTAATTAGCTGTTTTGAGGTTATTGGAAATGTCATATAGCCGTAACGACAGTGTATTTGGAAAAATTTCACAATATTACATTAAGGCGTAGAATCGATTTTTTAGTACATATGCACTAAGCAATCGATACCCAGTTTCGTAAAAATATGAACTATACATATTTATTCTAATTAGCCTTTTTGAAGTTATTGGAGTTGTCATATAGCCATAACGACAGTGCATTTGGAAAAATTTCACAATCTTATATTAAGGTGTAGAATCGGTTTTTTAGTACAGATGCACTAAGCAATCTATACAAAGTTGCGTAAAAATATGAACTATACATATTTATGCTAATTAGCTGTTTTGGGGTTATTGGAGTTGTCATATAGCCACAACAACAGTGCATTTGGAAAAATTTCACAATCTTATATTAAGGTGTAGAATCGATTTTTTAGTACATATGCACTAAGTAACCGATACCAAGTTGCGTAAAAATATGAACTATACATATTTATGCTAATTAGCTGTTTTGAGGTTATTGGAGTTGTCATATAGCCATAACGACAGTGTATTTGGAAAAATTTCACAATCTTATATTAAGGTGTAGAACCGATTTTTTAGTACATATGCACTAAGCAATCTATACCAAGTTGCGTAAAAATATGAACTATACATATTTATGCTAATTAACCGTTTTGAGGTTATTGGAGTTGTCATATAGCCATAACGACAGTGTATTTGGAAAAATTTCACAATCTTATATTAAGGTGTAGAATCGATTTTGTATTACATATGCACTAAGTAGTCGATACCAAGTTGCGTAAAAATATGAACTATACATATTTATGCTAATTAGCTGTTTTGAGGTTATTGGAGATGTCATATAGCCATAACGACAGTGTATTTGGAAAAATTTCACAATCTTATATTAAGGTGTAGAATCGATTTTGTAGTTCATATGCACTAAGTAGCCGATACCAAGTTGCGTAAAAATATGAACTATACATATTTATGCTTATTAGCCGTTTTGAGGTTATTGGAGTTGTCATATAGCCATAACGACAGTGCATTTGGAAAAATTTCACAATCTTATATTAAGGTGTAGAATCGATTTTGTAGTGCATATGCACTAAGTAGCCGATACCAAGTTGCGTAAAAATATGAACTATACATATTTATGCTAATTAGCTGTATTGAGGTTATTGGAGTTGTCATATAGCCATAACGACAGTGTATTTGGAAAAATTTCACAATCTTATATTAAGGTGTAGAATCGATTTTTTAGTACATATGCACTAAGCAATCTATACCAAGTTGCGTAAAAATATGAACTATACATATTTATGCTAATTAGCCGTTTTGAGGTTTTTGGAGATGTCATATAGCCATAACGACAGTGTATTTGGAAAAATTTCACAATCTTATATTAAGGTGTAGAATCGATTTTGTATTACATATGCACTAAGTAGTCGATACCAAGTTGCGTAAAAATATGAACTATACATATTTATGCTAATTAGCTGTTTTGAGGTTATTGGAGATGTCATATAGCCGTAACGACAGTGTATTTGGAAAAATTTCACAATCTTATATTAAGGTGTAGAATCGATTTTTTAGTACATATGCACTAAGCAATCGATACCAAGTTGCGTAAAAATATGAACTATACATATTTATGCTTATTAGCCGTTTTGAGGTTATTGGAGATGTCATATAGCCATAACGACAGTGTATTTGGAAAAATTTCACAATCTTATATTAAGGTGTAGAATCGATTTTGTAGTACATATGCACTAAGTAGTCGATACCAAGTTGCGTAAAAATATGAACTATACATATTTATGCTAATTAGCTGTTTTGAGGTTATTGGAGATGTCATATAGCCATAACGACAGTGTATTTGGAAAAATTTCACAATCTTATATTAAGGTGTAGAATCGATTTTTTAGTACATATGCACTAAGCAATCGATACCAAGTTGCGTAAAAATATGAACTATACATATTTATGCTAATTAGCTGTTTTGAGGTTATTGGAGATGTCATATAGCCATAACGACAGTGTATTTGGAAAAATTTCACAATCTTATATTAAGGTGTAGAATCGATTTTTTAGTACATATGCACTAAGCAATCTATACCAAGTTGCGTAAAAATATGAACTATACATATTTATGCTAATTAGCCGTTTTGAGGTTATTGGAGATGTCATATAGCCATAACGACAGTGTATTTGGAAAAATTTCACAATCTTATATTAAGGTGTAGAATCGATTTTTTAGTACATATGCACTAAGTAGTCGATACCAAGTTGCGTAAAAATATGAACTATACATATTTATGCTAATTAGCTGTTTTGAGGTTATTGGAGTTGTCATATAGCCATAACGACAGTGTATTTGGAAAAATTTCACAATCTTATATTAAGGTGTAGAATCGATTTTTTAGTACATATGCACTAAGTAGTCGATACCAAGTTGCGTAAAAATATGAACTATACATATTTATGCTAATTAGCCGTTTTGAGGTTATTGGAGATGTCATATAGCCGTAACGACAGTGTATTTGGAAAAATTTCACAATCTTATATTAAGGTGTAGAATCGATTTTTTAGTACATATGCACTAAGCAATCGATACCAAGTTGCGTAAAAATATGAACTATACATATTTATGCTAATTAGCCGTTTTGAGGTTATTGGAGTTGTCATATAGCCATAACGACAGTGTATTTGGAAAAATTTCACAATCTTATATTAAAGTGTAGAATCGATTTTTTAGTACATATGCACTAAGCAATCGATACCAAGTTGCGTAAAAATATGAACTATACATATTTATGCTAATTAGCTGTTTTGAGGTTATTGGAGTTGTCATATAGCCATAACGACAGTGTATTTGGAAAAATTTCACAATCTTATATTAAGGTGTAGAATCGATTTTTTAGTACAGATGCACTAAGCAATCTATACCAAGTTGCGTAAAAATATGAACTATACATATTTATGCTAATTAACCGTTTTGAGGTTATTGGAGTTGTCATATAGCCATAACGACAGTGTATTTGGAAAAATTTCACAATCTTATATTAAGGTGTAGAATCGATTTTTTAGTACATATGCACTAAGCAATCGATACCAAGTTGCGTAAAAATATGAACTATACATATTTATGCTAATTAACCGTTTTGAGGTTATTGGAGTTGTCATATAGCCATAACGACAGTGTATTTGGAAAAATTTCACAATCTTATATTAAGGTGTAGAATCGATTTTTTAGTACATATGCACTAAGTAATCGATACCAAGTTGCGTAAAAATATGAACTATACATATTTATGCTAATTAGCCTCTTTGAAGTTATTGGAGTTGTCATATAGCCATAACGACAGTGTATTTGGAAAAATTTCACAATCTTATATTAAGGTGTAGAATCGATTTTTTAGTACAGATGCACTAAGCAATCTATACCAAGTTGCGTAAAAATATGAACTATACATATTTATGCTAATTAACCGTTTTGAGGTTATTGGAGTTGTCATATAGCCATAACGACAGTGTATTTGGAAAAATTTCACAATCTTATATTAAGGTGTAGAATCGATTTTTTAGTACATATGCACTAAGCAATCTATACCAAGTTGCGTAAAAATATGAACTATACATATTTATGTTAATTAGCCTTTTTGAGGTTATTGGAGATGTCATATAGCCGTAACGACAGTGTATTTGGAAAAATTTCACAATCTTATATTAAGGTGTAGAATCGATTTTTTAGTCCATATGCACTAAGTAATCGATACCAAGTTGCGTAAAAATATGAACTATACATATTTATGCTAATTAACCGTTTTGAGGTTATTGGAGTTGTCATATAGCCATAACGACAGTGTATTTGGAAAAATTTCACAATCTTATATTAAGGTGTAGAATCGATTTTGTAGTACATATGCACTAAGTAGCCGATACCAAGTTGCGTAAAAATATGAACTATACATATTTATGCTAATTAGCCGTCATATAGCCATAACGATAGTGTATTTGGAAAAATTTCACAATCTTATATTAAGGTGTAGAATCCATTTTTTAGTACATATACATTAAGCAATCGATACCAAGTTGCGTAAAAATATGAACTATACATATTTATGCTAATTAACCGTTTTGAGGTTATTGGAGATGTCATATAGCCGTAACGACAGTGTATTTGGAAAAAATTCAAAATCTTATATTAAGGTGTAGAATCCATTTTGTAGTACATATGCACTAAGTAGTCGATACCAAGTTGCGTAAAAGTATGAACTATACATATTTATGCTAATTAGCTGTTTCGAGGTTATTGGAGATGTCATATAGCCGTACCGACAGTGTATTTGGAAAAATTTCACAATCTTATATTAAGGTGTAGATTCGATTTGTAGAATCGATTTTTTAGTACAGATGCACTAAGTAACCGATACCAAGTTGCGTAAAAATATGAACTATACATATTTATGCTAATTAACCGTTTTGAGGTTATTGGAGATGTCATATAGCCGTAACGACAGTTCATTTGGATAAATTTCCCAATCTTATATTAAAGTGTAGAATCGATTTTTTAGTACATATGCACTAAGCAATCTATACCAAGTTGCGTAAAAATATGAACTATACATATTTGTGCTTATTAGCCGTTTTGAGGTTATTGGAGTTGTCATATAGCCATAACGACAGTGTATTTGGAAAAATTTCACAATCTTATATTAAAGTGTAGAATCCATTTTTTAGTACATATACATTAAGCAATCGATACCAAGTTGCGTAAAAATATGAACTATACATATTTTTGCTAATTAGCTGTTTTGAGGTTATTGGAGTTTTCATATAGCCATAACGACAGTGTATTTGGAAAAATTTCACAATCTTATATTAAGGTGTAGAATCTGTTTTTTAGTACAGATGCAGTAAGCAATCTATACCAAGTTGCGTAAAAATATTAACTATACATATTTATGTTAATTAACCGTTTTGAAGTTATTGGAGTTGCCACATAACCATAATGAGAGTGAATTTGGAAAAATTTCACAATCTTATATTAAGGTGTAGAATCGATTTTTTAGTACATATGCACTAAGTAATCGATACCAAGTTGCGTAAAAATATGAACTATACATATTTATGCTAATTAGCCTCTTTGAAGTTATTGGAGTTGCCACATAACCATAATGACAGTGAATTTGGAAAAATTTCACAATCTTATATTAAGGTCTAGAATCGATTTTTTAGTCCATATGCACTAAGTAGCCGATACCAAGTTGCGTAAAAATATGAACTATACATACATATTTATGCTAATTAACCGTTTTGAGGTTATTGGAGATGTCATATAGCCGTAACGATAGTGTATTTGGAAAAATTTCACAATCTTATATTAAGGTGTAGAATCGATTTTTTAGTACATATGCACTAAGTAATCGATACCAAGTTGCGTAAAAATATGAACTATACATATTTATGCTAATTAGCCTCTTTGAAGTTATTGGAGTTTCCACATAACCATAATGACAGTGAATTTGGAAAAATTTCACAATCTTATATTAAGGTGTAGAATCTGCTTTTTAGTACAGATGCAGTAAGCAATCTATACCAAGTTGCGTAAAAATATTAACTATACATATTTATGTTAATTAACCGTTTTGAAGTTATTGGAGTTGCCACATAACCATAATGAGAGTGAATTTGGAAAAATTTCACAATCTTATATTAAGGTGTAGAATCGATTTTTTAGTACATATGCACTAAGTAACCGATACCAAGTTGCGTAAAAATATGAACTATACATATTTATGCTAATTAGGTGTTTTGAGGTTATTGGAGATGTCATATAGCCGTAACGACAGTGTATTTGGAAAAATTTCACAATCTTATATTAAGGTGTAGAATCGATTTTTTAGTCCATATGCACTAAGTAATCGATACCAAGTTGCGTAAAAATATGAACTATACATATTTATGCTAATTAACCGTTTTGAGGTTATTGGAGTTGTCATATAGCCATAACGACAGTGTATTTGGAAAAATTTCACAATCTTATATTAAGGTGTAGAATCGATTTTTTAGTACATATGCACTAAGCAATCGATACCAAGTTGCGTAAAAATATGAACTATACATATTTATGCTAATTAACCGTTTTGAGGTTATTGGAGATGTCATATAGCCGTAACGACAGTGTATTTGGAAAAATTTCACAATCTTATATTAAGGTGTAGAATCGATTTTTTAGTACATATGCACTAAGCAATCGATACCAAGTTGCGTAAAAATATGAACTATACATATTTATGCTAATTAGCTGTTTTGAGGTTATTGGAGTTGTCATATAGCCATAACGACAGTGTATTTGGAAAAATTTCACAATCTTATATTAAGGTGTAGAATCGATTTTTTAGTACATATGCACTAAGCAATCGATACCAAGTTGCGTAAAAATATGAACTATACATATTTATGCTTATTAGCCGTTTTGAGGTTATTGGAGTTGTCATATAGCCATAACGACAGTGTATTTGGAAAAATTTCACAATCTTATATTAAGGTGTAGAATCGATTTTTTAGTACATATGCACTAAGCAATCGATACCAAGTTGCGTAAAAATATGAACTATACATATTTATGCTAATTAGCTGTTTTGAGGTTATTGGAGTTTTCATATAGCCATAACGACAGTGTATTTGGAAAAATTTCACAATCTTATATTAAGGTGTAGAATCGATTTTTTAGTACATATGCACTAAGCACTCGATACCAAGTTGCGTAAAAATATGAACTATACATATTTATGCTAATTAACCGTTTTGAGGTTATTGGAGTTGTCATATAGCCATAACGACAGTGTATTTGGAAAAATTTCACAATCTTATATTAAGGTGTAGAATCGATTTTTTAGTACATATGCACTAAGTAATCGATACCAAGTTGCGTAAAAATATGAACTATACATATTTATGCTAATTAGCCTCTTTGAGGTTATTGGAGTTGTCATATAGCCATAACGACAGTGTATTTGGAAAAATTTCACAATCTTATATTAAGGTGTAGAATCGATTTTTTAGTACATATGCACTAAGTAGCCGATACCAAGTTGCGTAAAAATATGAACTATACATATTTATGCTAATTAACCGTTTTGAGGTTATTGGAGTTGTCATATAGCCATAACGACAGTGTATTTGGAAAAATTTCACAATCTTATATTAAGGTGTAGAATCGATTTTTTAGTACATATGCAGTAAGATATCGATACCAAGTTGCGTAAAAATATGAGCTATACATATTTATGCTAATTAGCTGTTTTGAGGTTATTGGAGTTGTCATATAGCCACAACAACAGTGCATTTGGAAAAATTTCACAATCTTATATTAAGGTGTAGAATCGATTTTTTAGTACATATGCACTAAGCAATCTATACCAAGTTGCGTAAAAATATGAACTATACATATTTATGCTAATTAGCCGTTTTGAGGTTATTGGAGATGTCATATAGCCGTAACGACAGTGTATTTGGAAAAATTTCACAATCTTATATTAAGGTGTAGAATCGATTTTTTAGTACATATGCATTAAGCAATCGATACCAAGTTGCGTAAAAATATGAACTATACATATTTATGCTAATTAGCTGTTTTGAGGTTATTGGAGTTGTCATATAGCCATAACGACAGTGTATTTGGAAAAATTTCACAATCTTATATTAAGGTGTAGAATCGATTTTTTAGTACATATACAT
The DNA here is from genome assembly GCF_023373825.1 of Bactrocera dorsalis. Taxonomy (NCBI): domain Eukaryota; kingdom Metazoa; phylum Arthropoda; class Insecta; order Diptera; family Tephritidae; genus Bactrocera; species Bactrocera dorsalis. Next base: position 27,625 of record NW_026038087.1, read on the forward strand.
TAAGCAATCGATACCAAGTTGCGTAAAAATATGAACTATACATATTTATGCTAATTAACCGTTTTGAGGTTATTGGAGTTGTCATATAGCCACAACAACAGTGCATTTGGAAAAATTTCACAATCTTATATTAAGGTGTAGAATCGATTTTTTAGTACGGATGCACTAAGCAATCTATACCAAGTTGCGTATAAATACGAACTTTACATATTTATGCTAATTACTCGTTTTGAGGTTATTGGAGATGTCATATATATATTATCCCCGCAAAACTAATACGGCTGTGTAAACTGACATTGAGCGGGACCAAAAGCTCCGTCAGGATCGGGAAGGACCTCTCCGAGCCGTTCGATACCAAACGAGGTTTCAGACAAGGCGACTCCCTATCGTGCGATTTCTTCAATCTGCTGCTGGAGAAAATAGTTCGAGCTGCAGAACTTAATCGAGCAGGTACAATCTTTTATAAGAGTGTACAGCTGCTGGCGTATGCCGATGATATTGATATCATCGGTCTCAACACCCGCGCCGTTAGTTCTGCTTTCTCCAGACTGAACAAGGAAGCAACGCAAATGGGTCTGGCAGTGAACGAGGGCAAGACGAAATATCTCCTGTCATCAAACAAACAGTCGTCGCACTCGCGACTTGGCACTCACGTCACTGTTGACAGTCATAACTTTGAAGTTGTAGATAATTTCGTCTATCTTGGAACCAGCGTAAACACCACCAACAATGTCAGCTTTGAAATCCAACGCAGGATAACTCTTGCCAACAGGTGCTACTTCGGACTGAGTAGGCAATTGAGAAGCAAAGTCCTCTCTCGACAGACAAAAACCAAACTCTATAAGTCACTCATAATTCCCGTCCTGCTATATGGTGCAGAGGCCTGGACGATGTCAACAACAGATGAGTCGACGTTGCGAGTTTTCGAGAGAAAAGTTCTGCGAAAGATTTATGGTCCTTTGCGCGTTGGCCACGGCGAATATCGCATTCGATGGAACGATGAGCTGTACGAGATATACGGCGACATTGACATAGTTCAGCGAATTAAAAGACAGCGGCTACGCTGGCTAGGTCATGTTGTCCGAATGGACGAAAACACTCCAGCTCTGAAAGTATTCGACGCTGTACCCGCCGGGGGAAGCAGAGGAAGAGGAAGACCTCCACTCCGTTGGAAGGACCAAGTGGAGAAGGACCTGGCTTCGCTTGGAATATCCAATTGGCGCCACGTAGCGAAGAGAAGAAACGACTGGCGCGCTGTTGTTGACTCGGCTATAATCGCGTAAGCGGTGTCTACGCCAGTAAAGAAGAAGAAGAATCGATTTTTTAGTACATATGCACTAATTAACCGATACCAAGTTGCGTAAAAATATGAACTATACATATTTATGCTAATTAGGTGTTTTGAGGTTATTGGAAATGTCATATAGCCGTAACGACAGTGTATTTGGAAAAATTTCACAATCTTATATTAAGGTGTAGAATCGATTTTTTAGTACATATGCACTAAGCAGTCGATACCAAGTTGCGTAAAAATATGAACTATACATATTTATGCTAATTAACCGTTTTGAGGTTATTGGAGTTGTCATATAGCCATAACGACAGTGTATTTGGAAAAATTTCACAATCTTATATTAAGGTGTAGAATCGATTTTTTAGTACATATGCACTAAGTAGCCGATACCAAGTTGCGTAAAAATATGAACTATACATATTTATGCTAATTAACCGTTTTGAGGTTATTGGAGATGTCATATAGCCGTAACGACAGTGTATTTGGAAAAATTTCACAATCTTATATTAAGGTGTAGAATCGATTTTTTAGTACATATGCACTAAGCAATCGATACCAAGTTGCGTAAAAATATGAACTATACATATTTATGCTAATAAGCCGTTTTGAGGTTATTGGAGTTGTCATATAGCCATAACGACAGTGTATTTGGAAAAATTTCACAATCTTATATTAAGGTGTAGAATCGATTTTTTAGTACATATGCACTAAGTAGTCGATACCAAGTTGCGTAAAAATATGAACTATACATATTTATGCTAATTAGCTGTTTTGAGGTTATTGGAGTTGTCATATAGCCATAACGACAGTGTATTTGGAAAAATTTCACAATCTTATATTAAGGTGTAGAATCGATTTTTTAGTACATATGCACTAAGCAATCTATACCAAGTTGCGTAAAAATATGAACTATACATATTTATGCTAATTAACCGTTTTGAGGTTATTGGAGATGTCATATAGCCATAACGACAGTGTATTTGGAAAAATTTCACAATCTTATATTAAGGTGTAGAATCGATTTTTTAGTACATATGCACTAAGCAATCGATACCAAGTTGCGTAAAAATATGAACTATACATATATATGCTAATTAGCCGTTTTGAGGTTATTGGAGTTGTCATATAGCCATAACGACAGTGTATTTGGAAAAATTTCACAATCTTATATTAAGGTGTAGAATCGATTTTTTAGTACATATGCACTAAGTAATCGATACCAAGTTGCGTAAAAATATGAACTATACATATTTATGCTAATTAACCGTTTTGAGGTTATTGGAGTTGTCATATAGCCATAACGACAGTGTATTTGGAAAAATTTCACAATCTTATATTAAGGTGTAGAATCGATTTTTTAGTACATATGCACTAAGCAATCTATACCAAGTTGCGTAAAAATATGAACTATACATATTTATGCTAATTAGCCGTTTTGAGGTTATTGGAGTTGTCATATAGCCATAACGACAGTGTATTTGGAAAAATTTCACAATCTTATATTAAGGTGTAGAATCGATTTTTTAGTACATATGCACTAAGTAATCGATACCAAGTTGCGTAAAAATATGAACTATACATATTTATGCTAATTAACCGTTTTGAGGTTATTGGAGTTGTCATATAGCCATAACGACAGTGTATTTGGAAAAATTTCACAATCTTATATTAAGGTGTAGAATCGATTTTTTAGTACATATGCACTAAGTAATCGATACCAAGTTGCGTAAAAATATGAACTATACATATTTATGCTAATTAGCTGTTTTGAGGTTATTGGAGTTGTCATATAGCCATAACGACAGTGTATTTGGAAAAATTTCACAATCTTATATTAAGGTGTAGAATCGATTTTGTAGTACATATGCACTAAGCAATCGATACCAAGTTGCGTAAAAATATGAACTATACATATTTATGCTAATTAACCGTTTTGAGGTTATTGGAGTTGTCATATAGCCATAACGACAGTGTATTTGGAAAAATTTCACAATCTTATATTAAGGTGTAGAATCGATATTTTAAGTACATATGCACTAAGCAATCTATACCAAGTTGCGTAAAAATATGAACTATACATATTTATGCTAATTAGCTGTTTTGAGGTTATTGGAGTTGTCATATAGCCATAACGACAGTGTATTTGGAAAAATTTCACAATCTTATATTAAGGTGTAGAATCGATTTTTTAGTACATATGCACTAAGTAATCGATACCAAGTTGCGTAAAAATATGAACTATACATATTTATGCTAATTAACCGTTTTGAGGTTATTGGAGTTGTCATATAGCCATAACGACAGTGTATTTGGAAAAATTTCACAATCTTATATTAAGGTGTAGAATCGATTTTTTAGTACATATGCACTAAGTAGTCGATACCAAGTTGCGTAAAAATATGAACTATACATATTTATGCTAATTAGCTGTTTTGAGGTTATTGGAGATGTCATATAGCCGTAACGACAGTGTATTTGGAAAAATTTCACAATCTTATATTAAGGTGTAGAATCGATTTTTTAGTACATATGCACTAAGTAATCGATACCAAGTTGCGTAAAAATATGAACTATACATATTTATGCTAATTAACCGTTTTGAGGTTATTGGAGATGTCATATAGCCGTAACGACAGTTCATTTGGATAAATTTCCCAATCTTATATTAAAGTGTAGAATCGATTTTTTAGTACATATGCACTAAGCAATCTATACCAAGTTGCGTAAAAATATGAACTATACATATTTGTGCTTATTAGCCGTTTTGAGGTTATTGGAGTTGTCATATAGCCATAACGACAGTGTATTTGGAAAAATTTCACAATCTTATATTAAGGTGTAGAATCCATTTTTTAGTACATATACATTAAGCAATCGATACCAAGTTGCGTAAAAATATGAACTATACATATTTTTGCTAATTAGCTGTTTTGAGGTTATTGGAGTTTTCATATAGCCATAACGACAGTGTATTTGGAAAAATTTCACAATCTTATATTAAGGTGTAGAATCTGTTTTTTAGTACAGATGCAGTAAGCAATCTATACCAAGTTGCGTAAAAATATTAACTATACATATTTATGTTAATTAACCGTTTTGAAGTTATTGGAGTTGCCACATAACCATAATGAGAGTGAATTTGGAAAAATTTCACAATCTTATATTAAGGTGTAGAATCGATTTTTTAGTACATATGCACTAAGTAATCGATACCAAGTTGCGTAAAAATATGAACTATACATATTTATGCTAATTAGCCTCTTTGAAGTTATTGGAGTTGCCACATAACCATAATGACAGTGAATTTGGAAAAATTTCACAATCTTATATTAAGGTGTAGAATCGATTTTTTAGTACATATGCACTAAGTAGCCGATACCAAGTTGCGTAAAAATATGAACTATACATATTTATGCTAATTAACCGTTTTGAGGTTATTGGAGATGTCATATAGCCGTAACGATAGTGTATTTGGAAAAATTTCACAATCTTATATTAAGGTGTAGAATCGATTTTTTAGTACATATGCACTAAGTAATCGATACCAAGTTGCGTAAAAATATGAACTATACATATTTATGCTAATTAGCCTCTTTGAAGTTATTGGAGATGTCATATAGCCGTAACGACAGTGTATTTGGAAAAATTTCACAATCTTATATTAAGGTGTAGAATCTGTTTTTTATTACAGATGCACTAAGCAATCTATACCAAGTTGCGTAAAAATATGAACTATACATATTTATGCTAATTAACCGTTTTGAGGTTATTGGAGATGTCATATAGCCATAACGACAGTGAATTTGGAAAAATTTCACAATCTTATATTAAGGTGTAGAATCGATTTTTTAGTACATATGCACTAAGTAACCGATACCAAGTTGCGTAAAAATATGAACTATACATATTTATGCTAATTAGGTGTTTTGAGGTTATTGGAGATGTCATATAGCCGTAACGACAGTGTATTTGGAAAAATTTCACAATCTTATATTAAGGTGTAGAATCGATTTTTTAGTCCATATGCACTAAGTAATCGATACCAAGTTGCGTAAAAATATGAACTATACATATTTATGCTAATTAACCGTTTTGAGGTTATTGGAGTTGTCATATAGCCATAACGACAGTGTATTTGGAAAAATTTCACAATCTTATATTAAGGTGTAGAATCGATTTTTTAGTACATATGCACTAAGTAGTCGATACCAAGTTGCGTAAAAATATGAACTATACATATTTATGCTAATTAACCGTTTTGAGGTTATTGGAGATGTCATATAGCCGTAACGATAGTGTATTTGGAAAAATTTCACAATCTTATATTAAGGTGTAGAATCGATTTTTTAGTACATATGCACTAAGCAATCGAAACCAATTTGCGTAAAAATATGAACTATACATATTTATGCTAATTAGCCGTCATATAGCCATAACGACAGTGTATTTGGAAAAATTTCACAATCTTATATTAAGGTGTAGAACCGATTTTTTAGTACATATACATTAAGCAATCGATACCAAGTTGCGTAAAAATATGAACTATACATATTTATGCTAATTAGCTGTTTTGAATTTATTGGAGTTTTCATATAGCCATAACGACAGTGTATTTGGAAAAATATCACAATCTTATATTAAGGTGTAGAATCGATTTTGTAGTACATATGCACTAAGTAGTCGATACCAAGTTGCGTAAAAATATGAACTATACATATTTATGCTAATTAACCGTTTTGAGGTTATTGGAGTTGTCATATAGCCATAACGACAGTGTATTTGGAAAAATTTCACAATCTTATATTTAGGTGTAGAATCGATTTTTTAGTACATATGCACTAAGCAATCGATACCAAGTTGCGTGAAAATATGAACTATACATATTTATGCTAATTAACCGTTTTGAGGTTATTGGAGATGTCATATAGCCATAACGACAGTGTGTTTGGAAAAATTTCACAATCTTATATTAAGGTGCAGAATCCATTTTTTAGTACATATGCACTAAGCAATCGATACCAAGTTGCGTAAAAATATGAACTATACATATTTACCCTAATTAGGCTTTTAGAGGTTATTGGAGTTGTCATATAGCCGTAACGACAGTGTATTTGGAAAAATTTCACAATCTTATATTAAGGTGTAGAATCCATTTTTTAGTACATATGCACTAAGCAATCGATACCAAGTTGCGCAAAAATATGAACTATACATATTTATGCTTATTAGCCGTTTTGAGGTTATTGGAGTTGTCATATAGCCATAACGACAGTGTATTTGGAAAAATTTCACAATCTTATATTAAGGTGTAGAATCGATTTTTTAGTACATATGCACTAAGTAATCGATACCAAGTTGCGTAAAAATATGAACTATACATATTTATGCTTATTAGCCGTTTTGAGGTTATTGGAGTTGTCATATAGCCATAACGACAGTGTATTTGGAAAAATTTCACAATCTTATATTAAGGTGTAGAATCGATTTTTTAGTACATATGCACTAAGTAACCGATACCAAGTTGCGTAAAAATATGAACTATACATATTTATGCTAATTAGCCGTTTTGAGGTTATTGGAGTTGTCATATAGCCATAACGACAGTGTATTTGGAAAAATTTCACAATCTTATATTAAGGTGTAGAATCGATTTTGTAGTACATATGCACTAAGAAATCGATACCAAGTTGCGTAAAAATATGAACTATACATATTTATGCTAATTAACCGTTTTGAGGTTATTGGAGTTGTCATATAGCCATAACGACAGTGTATTTGGAAAAATTTCACAATCTTATATTAAGGTGTAGAATCGATTTTTTAGTACATATGCAATAAGCAACCGATACTAAGTTGCGTAAAAATATGAACTATACATATTTATGCTAATTAGCCGTTTTAAGGTTTTTGGAGTTATCATACAGCCGTAACGACAGTGTATTTGGAAAAATTTCTCAATCTTATATTAAGGTGTAGAATCGATTTTGTAGTACATATGCACTAAGCAACCGATACCAAGTTGCGTAAAAATATGAACTATACATATTTATGCTAATTAGCCGTTTTGAGGTTATTGGAGTTGTCATATAGCCGTAACGACAGTGTATTTGGAAAAATTTCACAATCTTATATTAAGGTGTAGAATCGATTTTGTAGTACATATGCACTAAGTAACCGATACCAAGTTGCGTAAAAATATGAACTATACATATTTATGCTAATTAGCTGTTTTGAGGTTATTGGAGTTGTCATATAGCCATAACGACAGTGTATTTGGAAAAATTTCACAATCTTATATTAAGGTGTAGAATCGATTTTTTAGTACATATGCACTAAGTAATCGATACCAAGTTGCGTAAAAATATGAACTATACATATTTATGCTAATTAGCCGTTTTGAGGTTATTGGAGTTGTCATATAGCCATAACGACAGTGTATTTGGAAAAATTTCACAATCTTATATTAAGGTGTAGAATCGATTTTTTAGTACATATGCACTTTGCAATCGACACCGAGTTGCGTAAAAATATTAACTATACATATTTATGCTAATTAACCGTTTTGAGGTTATTGGAGTTGCCATATAGCCATAACGACAGTGTATTTGGAAAAATTTCACAATCTTATATTAAGGTGTAGAATCGATTTTTTAGTACATATGCACTAAGTAATCGATACCAAGTTGCGTAAAAATATGAACTATACATATTTATGCTAATTAGCCGTTTTGAGGTTATTGGAGTTGTCATATAGCCATAACGACAGTGTATTTGGAAAAATTTCACAATCTTATATTAAGGTGTAGAATCGATTTTTTAGTACATATGCACTAAGTAATCGATACCAAGTTGCGTAAAAATATGAACTATACATATTTATGCTAATTAACCGTTTTGAGGTTATTGGAGTTGTCATATAGCCATAACGACAGTGTATTTGGAAAAATTTCACAATCTTATATTAAGGTGTAGAATCGATTTTTTAGTACATATGCACTAAGTAGTCGATACCAAGTTGCGTAAAAATATGAACTATACATATTTATGCTAATTAACCGTTTTGAGGTTATTGGAGTTGTCATATAGCCATAACGACAGTGTATTTGGAAAAATTTCACAATCTTATATTAAGGTGTAGAATCGATTTTTTAGTACATATGCACTAAGCAATCGATACCAAGTTGCGTAAAAATATGAACTATACATATTTATGCTAATTAACCGTTTTGAGGTTATTGGAGTTGTCATATAGCCATAACGACAGTGTATTTGGAAAAATTTCACAATCTTATATTAAGGTGTAGAATCGATTTTTTAGTACATATGCACTAAGTAATCGATACCAAGTTGCGTAAAAATATGAACTATACATATTTATGCTAATTAACCGTTTTGAGGTTATTGGAGATGTCATATAGCCGTAACGACAGTGTATTTGGAAAAATTTCACAATCTTATATTAAGGTGTAGAATCGATTTTTTAGTACATATGCACTAAGCAATCTATACCAAGTTGCGTAAAAATATGAACTATACATATTTATGCTTATTAGCCGTTTTGAGGTTATTGGAGTTGTCATATAGCCATAACGACAGTGTATTTGGAAAAATTTCACAATCTTATATTAAGGTGTAGAATCCATTTTTTAGTACATATACATTAAGCAATCGATACCAAGTTGCGTAAAAATATGAACTATACATATTTTTGCTAATTAGCTGTTTTGAGGTTATTGGAGTTTTCATATAGCCATAACGACAGTGTATTTGGAAAAATTTCACAATCTTATATTAAGGTGTAGAATCTGTTTTTTAGTACAGATGCAGTAAGCAATCTATACCAAGTTGCGTAAAAATATTAACTATACATATTTATGTTAATTAACCGTTTTGAAGTTATTGGAGTTGCCACATAACCATAATGAGAGTGAATTTGGAAAAATTTCACAATCTTATATTAAGGTGTAGAATCGATTTTTTAGTACATATGCACTAAGTAATCGATACCAAGTTGCGTAAAAATATGAACTATACATATTTATGCTAATTAGCCTCTTTGAAGTTATTGGAGTTGCCACATATCCATAATGACAGTGAATTTGGAAAAATTTCACAATCTTATATTAAGGTGTAGAATCGATTTTTTAGTACATATGCACTAAGAAATCGATACCAAGCTGCGTAAAAATATGAACAATACATACATATTTATGCTTATTAACCGTTTTGAGGTTATTGGAGATGTCATATAGCCGTAACGACAGTGTATTTGGAAAAATTTCACAATCTTATATTAAGGTGTAGAATCGATTTTTTAGTACATATGCACTAAGTAATCGATACCAAGTTGCGTAAAAATATGAACTATACATATTTATGCTAATTAGCCTTTTTGAAGTTATTGGAGTTTTCATATAGCCATAACGACAGTGTATTTGGAAAAATTTCACAATCTTATATTAAGGTGTAGAATCTGTTTTTTAGTACAGATGCACTAAGCAATCTATACCAAGTTGCGTAAAAATATTAACTATACATATTTATGTTAATTAACCGTTTTGAAGTTATTGGAGTTGCCACATAACCATAATGACAGTGAATTTGGAAAAATTTCACAATCTTATATTAAGGTGTAGAATCGATTTTTTAGTACATATGCACTAAGTAACCGATACCAAGTTGCGTAAAAATATGAACTATACATATTTATGCTAATTAGGTGTTTTGAGGTTATTGGAGATGTCATATAGCCGTAACGACAGTGTATTTGGAAAAATTTCACAATCTTATATTAAGGTGTAGAATCGATTTTTTAGTCCATATGCACTAAGTAATCGATACCAAGTTGCGTAAAAATATGAACTATACATATTTATGCTAATTAACCGTTTTGAGGTTATTGGAGTTGTCATATAGCCATAACGACAGTGTATTTGGAAAAATTTCACAATCTTATATTAAGGTGTAGAATCGATTTTGTAGTACATATGCACTAAGTAGCCGATACCAAGTTGCGTAAAAATATGAACTATACATATTTATGCTAATTAACCGTTTTGAGGTTATTGGAGTTGTCATATAGCCGTAACGACAGTGTATTTGGAAAAATTTCACAATCTTATATTAAGGTGTAGAATCGATTTTTTAGTACATATGCACTAAGCAATCGATACCAAGTTGCGTAAAAATATGAACTATATATATTTTTATGCTAATAATTTTTGAATATTGGATATTGACAAGTTGGGATTTATGAAATTTAGTGTATTTGGAAAAATTTATTTTTAGTACCCAAGTTGCGTAAAAATATGATATACATATTTATGCTAATTAGCCGTTTTGAGGTTATTGGAGTTGTCATATAGCCATAACGACAGTGTATTTGGAAAAATTTCACAATCTTATATTAAGGTGTAGAATCGATTTTTTAGTACATATGCACTAAGCAATCGATACCAAGTTGCGTAAAAATATGAACTATACATATTTATGCTAATTAACCGTTTTGAGGTTATTGGAGTTGTCATATAGCCATAACGACAGTGTATTTGGAAAAATTTCACAATCTTATATTAAGGTGTAGAATCGATTTTTTAGTACATATGCACTAAGTAGTCGATACCAAGTTGCGTAAAAATATGAACTATACATATTTATGCTTATTAGCCGTTTTGAGGTTATTGGAGATGTCATATAGCCGTAACGACAGTGTATTTGGAAAAATTTCACAATCTTATATTAAGGTGTAGAATCGATTTTTTAGTACATATGCACTAAGCAATCGATACCAAGTTGCGTAAAAATATGAACTATACATATTTATGCTAATTAGCTGTTTTGAGGTTATTGGAGTTGTCATATAGCCATAACGACAGTGTATTTGGAAAAATTTCACAATCTTATATTAAGGTGTAGAATCCATTTTTTAGTACATATGCACTAAGCAATCGATACCAAGTTGCGTAAAAATATGAACTATACATATTTATGCTAATTAGCCGTTTTGAGGTTATTGGAGTTGTCATATAGCCATAACGACAGTGTATTTGGAAAAATTTCACAATCTTATATTAAGGTGTAGAATCGATTTTTTAGTACATATGCACTAAGTAATCGATACCAAGTTGCGTAAAAATATGAACTATACATATTTATGCTAATTAACCGTTTTGAGGTTATTGGAGTTGTCATATAGCCATAACGACAGTGTATTTGGAAAAATTTCACAATCTTATATTAAGGTGTAGAATCGATTTTTTAGTACATATGCACTAAGTAATCGATACCAAGTTGCGTAAAAATATGAACTATACATATTTATGCTAATTAGCTGTTTTGAGGTTATTGGAGTTGTCATATAGCCATAACGACAGTGTATTTGGAAAAATTTCACAATCTTATATTAAGGTGTAGAATCCATTTTGTAGTACATATGCACTAAGTAGTCGATACCAAGTTGCGTAAAAATATGAACTATACATATTTATGCTAATTAACCGTTTTGAGGTTATTGGAGATGTCATATAGCCGTAACGACAGTGTATTTGGAAAAAATTCAAAATCTTATATTAAGGTGTAGAATCCATTTTGTAGTACATATGCACTAAGTAGTCGATACCAAGTTGCGTAAAAGTATGAACTATACATATTTATGCTAATTAGCTGTTTCGAGGTTATTGGAGATGTCATATAGCCGTAACGACAGTGTATTTGGAAAAAATTCAAAATCTTATATTAAGGTGTAGAATCCATTTTTTAGTACATATACATTAAGCAATCGATACCAAGTTGCGTAAAAATATGAACTATACATATTTATGCTAATTAACCGTTTTGAGGTTATTGGAGATGTCATATAGCCGTAACGACAGTGTATTTGGAAAAAATTCAAAATCTTATATTAAGGTGTAGAATCGATTTTTTAGTACAGATGCACTAAGTAACCGATACCAAGTTGCGTAAAAATATGAACTATACATATTTATGCTAATTATTCGTTTTGAGGTTATTGGAGATGTCATATAGCCGTAACGACAGTTCATTTGGATAAATTTCCCAATCTTATATTAAAGTGTAGAATCGATTTTTTAGTACATATGCACTAAGCAATCTATACCAAGTTGCGTAAAAATATGAACTATACATATTTGTGCTTATTAGCTGTTTTGAGGTTATTGGAGTTGTCATATAGCCATAACGACAGTGTATTTGGAAAAATTTCACAATCTTATATTAAGGTGTAGAATCCATTTTTTAGTACATATACATTAAGCAATCGATACCAAGTTGCGTAAAAATATGAACGATACATATTTTTGCTAATTAGCTGTTTTGAGGTTATTGGAGTTTTCATATAGCCATAACGACAGTGTATTTGGAAAAATTTCACAATTTTATATTAAGGTGTAGAATCTGTTTTTTAGTACAGATGCAGTAAGCAATCTATACCAAGTTGCGTAAAAATATTAACTATACATATTCATGTTAATTAACCGTTTTGAAGTTATTGGAGTTGCCACATAACCATAATGAGAGTGAATTTGGAAGAATTTCACAATCTTATATTAAGGTGTAGAATCGATTTTTTAGTACATATACACTAAGTAATCGATACCAAGTTGCGTAAAAATATGAACTATACATATTTATGCTAATTAGCCTCTTTGAAGTTATTGGAGTTGCCACATAGCCATAATGACAGTGAATTTGGAAAAATTTCACAATCTTATATTAAGGTGTAGAATCGATTTTTTAGTCCATATGCACTAAGCAATCGATACCAAGTTGCGTAAAAATATGAACTATACATATTTATGCTAATTAGCCGTTTTGAGGTTATTGGAGTTGTCATATAGCCATAACGACAGTGTATTTGGAAAAATTTCACAATCTTATATTAAGGTGTAGAATCCATTTTTTAGTACATATGCACTAAGTAATCGATACCAAGTTGCGTAAAAATATGAACTATACATATTTATGCTAATTAACCGTTTTGAGGTTATTGGAGTTGTCATATAGCCATAACGACAGTGTATTTGGAAAAATTTCACAATCTTATATTAAGGTGTAGAATCGATTTTTTAGTACATATGCACTAAGTAACCGATACCAAGTTGCGTAAAAATATGAACTATACATATTTATGCTAATTAGCTGTTTTGAGGTTATTGGAGTTGTCATATAGCCATAACGACAGTGTATTTCCAAAAATTTCACAATCTTATATTAAGGTGTAGAATCTGTTTTGTAGTACATATGCACTAAGCAATCGATACCAAGTTGAGTAAAAATATGAACTATACATATTTATGCTAATTAACCGTTTTGAAGTTATTGGAGTTGCCACATAACCATAATGACAGTGAATTTGGAAAAATTTCACAATCTTATATTAAGGTGTAGAATCGATTTTTTAGTACATATGCACTAAACAATCGATACCAAGTTGCGTAAAAATATGAACTATACATATTTATGCTAATTAGCCTTTTTGAGGTTATTGGAGTTGTCATATAGCCATAACGACAGTGTATTTGGAAAAATTTCACAATCTTATATTAAGGTGTAGAATCGATTTTTTAGTACATATGCACTAAGCAATCGATACCAAGTTGCGTAAAAATATGAACTATACATATTTATGCTAATTAACCGTTTTGAGGTTATTGGAGTTGTCATATAGCCATAACGACAGTGTATTTGGAAAAATTTCACAATCTTATATTAAGGTGTAGAATCGATTTTTTAGTACATATGCACTAAGTAACCGATACCAAGTTGCGTAAAAATATGAACTATACATATTTATGCTAATTAGCTGTTTTGAGGTTATTGGAGTTGTCATATAGCCATAACGACAGTGTATTTGGAAAAATTTCACAATCTTATATTAAGGTGTAGAATCGATTTTTTAGTACACATGCACTAAGCAATCTATACCAAGTTGCGTAAAAATATGAACTATACATATTTATGCTAATTAGCCGTTTTGAGGTTATTGGAGTTGTCATATAGCCATAACGACAGTGTATTTGGAAAAATTTCACAATCTTATATTAAGGTGTATAATCGATTTTTTAGTACATATGCACTAAGTAGTCGATACCAAGTTGCGTAAAAATATGAACTATACATATTTATGCTAATTAGCCGTTTTGAGGTTATTGGAGTTGTCATATAGCCATAACGACAGTGTATTTGGAAAAATTTCACAATCTTATATTAAGGTATAGAATCGATTTTTTAGTACATATGCACTAAGTAATCGATACCAACTTACGTAAAAATATGAACTATACATATTTATGCTAATTAGCTGTTTTGAGGTTATTGGAGTTGTCATATAGCCATAACGACAGTGTATTTGGAAAAATTTCACAATCTTATATTAAGGTGTAGAATCGATTTTGTAGTACATATGCACTAAGCAATCGATACCAAGTTGCGTAAAAATATTAACTATACATATTTATGCTTATTAGCCGTTTTGAGGTTATTGGAGTTAGCATATAGCCATAACGACAGTGTATTTGGAAAAATTTCACAATCTTATATTAAGGTGTAGAATCGATTTTTTAGTACATATGCACTAAGTAACCGATACCAAGTTGCGTAAAAATATGAACTATACATATTTATGCTAATTAACCGTTTTGAGGTTATTGGAGTTGTCATATAGCCATAACGACAGTGTATTTGGAAAAATTTCACAATCTTATATTAAGGTGTAGAATCGATTTTTTAGTACATATGCACTAAGTAATCGATACCAAGTTGCGTAAAAATATGAACTATACATATTTATGCTAATTAGCTGTTTTGAGGTTATTGGAGTTGTCATATAGCCATAACGACAGTGTATTTGGAAAAATTTCACAATCTTATATTAAGGTGTAGAATCCATTTTTTAGTACATATGCACTAAGCAATCGATATCAAGTTGCGTAAAAATATGAACTATACATATTTATGCTAATTAGCTGTTTTGAGGTTATTGGAGTTGTCATATAGCCATAACGACAGTGTATTTGGAAAAATTTCACAATCTTATATTAAGGTGTAGAATCGATCTTTTAGTCCATATACATTAAGCAATCGATATCAAGTTGCGTAAAAATATGAACTATACATATTTATACTTATTAGCTGTTTTGAGGTTATTGGAGTTGTCATATAGCCATAACGACAGTGTATTTGGAAAAATTTCACAATCTTATATTAAGGTGTAGAATCCATTTTTTAGTACATATACATTAAGCAGTCGATACCAAGTTGCGTAAAAATATGAACTATACATATTTATGCTAATTAGCTGTTTTGAGGTTATTGGAGTTGTCATATAGCCATAACGACAGTGTATTTGGAAAAATTTCACAATCTTATATTAAGGTGTAGAATCGATTTTTTAGTACATATGCACTAAGCAATCGATACCAAGTTGCGTAAAAATATGAACTATACATATTTATGCTAATTAACCGTTTTGAGGTTATTGGAGTTGTCATATAGCCATAACGACAGTGTATTTGGAAAAATTTCACAATCTTATATTAAGGTGTAGAATCGATTTTTTAGTACATATGCACTAAGCAATCGATACCAAGTTGCGTAAAAATATGAACTATACATATTTATGCTAATTAACCGTTTTGAGGTTATTGGAGATGTCATATAGCCGTAACGACAGTGTATTTGGAAAAATTTCACAATCTTATATTAAGGTGTAGAATCGATTTTTTAGTACATATGCACTAAGTAATCGATACCAAGTTGCGTAAAAATATGAACTATACATATTTATGCTAATTATTCGTTTTGAGGTTATTGGAGATGTCATATAGCCGTAACGACAGTGTATTTGGAAAAATTTCACAATCTTATATTAAGGTGTAGAATCGATTTTTTAGTACATATGCACTAAGCAATCTATACCAAGTTGCGTAAAAATATGAACTATACATATTTATGCTAATTAGCTGTTTTGAGGTTATTGGAGTTGTCATATAGCCATAACGACAGTGTATTTGGAAAAATTTCACAATCTTATATTAAGGTGTAGAATCCATTTTTTAGTACATATACACTAAGCAATCGATACCAAGTTGCGTAAAAATATGAACTATACATATTTTTGCTAATTAGCTGTTTTGAGGTTATTGGAGTTTTCATATAGCCATAACGACAGTGTATTTGGAAAAATTTCACAATTTTATATTAAGGTGTAGAATCTGTTTTTTAGTACAGATGCAGTAAGCAATCTATACCAAGTTGCGTAAAAATATTAACTATACATATTCATGTTAATTAACCGTTTTGAAGTTATTGGAGTTGCCACATAACCATAATGAGAGTGAATTTGGAAGAATTTCACAATCTTATATTAAGGTGTAGAATCGATTTTTTAGTACATATACACTAAGTAATCGATACCAAGTTGCGTAAAAATATGAACTTTACATGTTTATGTTAATTAGCCTCTTTGAAGTTATTGGAGTTGCCACATAGCCATAATGACAGTGAATTTGGAAAAATTTCACAATCTTCTATTAAGGGGTAGAATCGATTTTTTAGTCCATATGCACTAAGTAACCGATACCAAGTTGCGTAAAAATATGTACTATACATATTTATGCTAATTAGGTGTTTTGAGGTTATTGGAGATGTCATATAGCCGTAACGACAGTGTATTTGGAAAAATTTCACAATCTTATATTAAGGTGTAGAATGGTTTTTTTAGTCCATATGCACTAAGTAATCGATACCAAGTTGCGTAAAAATATGAACTATACATATTTATGCTAATTAACCGTTTTGAGGTTATTGGAGTTGTCATATAGCCATAACGACAGTGTATTTGGAAAAATTTCACAATCTTATATTAAGGTGTAGAATCGATTTTTTAGTACATATGCACTAAGTAACCGATACCAAGTTGCGTAAAAATATGAACTATACATATTTATGCTAATTAGCCGTTTTAAGGTTTTTGGAGTTGTCATATAGCCATAACGACAGTGTATTTGGAAAAATTTCACAATCTTATATTAAGGTGTAGAACCGATTTTTTAGTACATATGCACTAAGCAATCGATACCAAGTTGCGTAAAAATATGAACTATACATATTTATGCTAATTAACCGTTTTGAGGTTATTGGAGTTGTCATATAGCCATAACGACAGTGTATTTGGAAAAATTTCACAATCTTATATTAAGGTGTAGAATCGATTTTTTAGTACATATGCACTAAGTAATCGATACCAAGTTGCGTAAAAATATGAACTATACATATTTATGCTAATTAGCTGTTTTGAGGTTATTGGAGTTGTCATATAGCCGTAACGACAGTGTATTTGGAAAAATTTCACAATCTTATATTAAGGTGTAGAATCGATTTTTTAGTACATATGCACTAAGCAATCGATACCAAGTTGCGTAAAAATATGAACTATACATATTTATGCTAATTAACCGTTTTGAGGTTATTGGAGTTGTCATATAGCCATAACGACAGTGTATTTGGAAAAATTTCACAATCTTATATTAAGGTGTAGAATCGATTTTTTAGTACATATGCACTAAGTATACGATACCAAGTTGCGTAAAAATATGAACTATACATATTTATGCTAATTATCCGTTTTGAGGTTATTGGAGTTGTCATATAGCCATAACGACAGTGTATTTGGAAAAATTTCACAATCTTATATTAAGGTGTAGAATCCATTTTTTAGTACACATGCACTAAGCAATCGATACCAAGTTGCGTAAAAATATGAACTGTACATGTTTATGCTAATTATCCGATTTGAGGTTATTGGAGTTGTCATATAGCCATAACGACAGTGTATTTGGAAAAATTTCACAATCTTATATTAAGGTGTAGAATCCATTTTTTAGTACATATGCACTAAGTAATCGATACCAAGTTGCGTAAAAATATGAACTATACATATTTATGCTAATTAGCTGTATTGAGGTTATTGGAGTTGTCATATAGCCATAACGACAGTGTATTTGGAAAAATTTCACAATCTTATATTAAGGTGTGGAATCGATTTTTTAGTACATATGCAATAAGCAACCGATACTAAGTTGCGTAAAAATATGAACTATACATATTTATGCTAATTAGCCTTTTTGAAGTTATTGGAGATGTCATATAGCCGTAACGACAGTGTATTTGGAAAAATTTCACAATCTTATATTAAGGCGTAGAATCGATTTTTTAGTACATATGCACTTAGCAATCGATACCAAGTTGCGTAAAAATATGAACTATACATATTTATGCTAATTAGCCGTTTTGAGGTTATTGGAGTTGTCATATAGCCATAATGACAGTGTATTTGGAAAAATTTCACAATTTTATATTAAGGTGTAGAATCCATTTTGTAGTACATATGCACTAAGCAATCGACACCAAGTTGCGTAAAAATATGAACTATATATATTTTTGCTAATTAGCCTTTTTAGGGTTATTGGAGTTGTCATATAGCCACAACGACAGTGTATTTGGAAAAATTTCACAATCTTATATTAAGGTGTAGAATCGATTTTTTAGTACATATGCACTAAGTAATCGATACCAAGTTGCGTAAAAATATGAACTATACATATTTATGCTAATTAGCCGTTTTGAGGTTATTGGAGTTGTCATATAGCCATAACGACAGTGCATTTGGAAAAATTTCACAATCTTATATTAAGGTGTAGAATCGATTTTTTAGTACATATGCACTAAGCAATCGATACCAAGTTGCGTCAATATATGAACTATTCATATTTATGCTAATTAGCCGTTTTGAAGTTATTGGAGTTGTCATATAGCCATAACGACAGTGCATTTGGAAAAATTTCACAATCTTATATTAAGGTGTAGAATCGATTTTTTAGTACATATGCACTAAGCAATCGATACCAAGTTGCGTAAAAATATGAACTATACATATTTATGCTAATTAACCGTTTTGAGGTTATTGGAGTTGTCATATAGCCATAACGACAGTGCATTTGGAAAAATTTCACAATCTTATATTAAGGTGTAGAATCGATTTTTTAGTACATATGCACTAAGCAATCGATACCAAGTTGCGTCAAAATATGAACTATACATATTTATGCTAATTAGCCGTTTTGAGGTTATTGGAGTTGTCATATAGCCATAACGACAGTGTATTTGGAAAAATTTCACAATCTTATATTAAGGTGTAGAATCGATTTTGTAGTACATATGCACTAAGCAATCTATACCAAGTTGCGTAGAAATATGAACTATACATATTTATGCTAATTTGCCGTTTTGAGGTTATTGGAGTTGTCATATAGCCCTAACGACAGTGTATTTGGAAAAATTTCACAATCTTATATTAAGGTGTAGAATCGATTTTTTAGTACATATGCACTAAGCAATCGATACCAAGTTGCGTAAAAATATGAACTATACATATTTATGCTAATTAACCGTTTTGAAGTTATTGGAGTTGTCACATAGCCAAAACGAGAGTGTATTTGGAAAAATTTCACAATCTTATATTAAGGTGTAGAATCGATTTTTTAGTACATATGCACTAAGCAATCGATACCAAGTTGCGTAAAAATATGAACAATACATATTTATGCTAACTAGCCGTTTTGAGGTTATTGGAGTTGTCATATAGCAGTAACGACAGTGTATTTGGAAAAATTTCACAATCTTATATTAAGGTGTAGAATCGATTTTTTAGTACATATGCACTAAGCAATCGAAACCAATTTGCGTAAAAATATGAACTATACATATTTATGCTAATTAGCCGTTTTGAGGTTATTGGAGTTGTCATATAGCCATAACGACAGTGTATTTGGAAAAATTTCACAATCTTATATTAAGGTGTAGAATCGATTTTTTAGTACATATGCACTAAACAATCGATACCAAGTTGCGTAAAAATATGAACTATACATATTTATGCTAATTAGCCGTTTTGAGGTTATTGGAGTTGTCATATAGCCATAACGACAGTGTATTTGGAAAAATTTCACAATCTTATATTAAGGTGTAGAATCGATTTTTTAGTACATATGCACTAAGTAATCGATACCAAGTTGCGTAAAAATATGAACTATACATATTTATGCTAATTAGCCGTTTTGAGGTTATTGGAGATGTCATATAGCCATAACGACAGTGTATTTGGAAAAATTTCACAATCTTATATTAAGGTGTAGAATCGATTTTTTAGTACATATGCACTAAGTAACCGATACCAAGTTGCGTAAAAATATGAACTATACATATTTATGCTAATTAGCCGTTTTGAGGTTATTGGAGTTGTCATATAGCCATAACGACAGTGTATTTGGAAAAATTTCACAATCTTATATTAAGGTGTAGAATCGATTTTTTAGTACATATGCACTAAGTAGTCGATACCAAGTTGCGTAAAAATATGAACTATACATATTTATGCTAATTAGCCGTTTTGAGGTTATTGGAGTTGTCATATAGCCATAACGACAGTGTATTTGGAAAAATTTCACAATCTTATATTAAGGTGTAGAATCGATTTTTTAGTACATATGCACTAAGCAATCGAAACCAATTTGCGTAAAAATATGAACTATACATATTTATGCTAATTAGCCGTTTTGAGGTTATTGGAGTTGTCATATAGCCATAACGACAGTGTATTTGGAAAAATTTCACAATCTTATATTAAGGTGTAGAATCCATTTTTTAGTACATATACATTAAGCAATCGATACCAAGTTGCGTAAAAATATGAACTATACATATTTATGCTAATTAGCCGTTTTGAGGTTATTGGAGTTGTCATATAGCCATAACGACAGTGTATTTGGAAAAATTTCACAATCTTATATTAAGGTGTAGAATCGATTTTGTAGTACATATGCACTAAGTAGCCGATACCAAGTTGCGTAAAAATATGAACTATACATATTTATGCTAATTAGCCTCTTTGAAGTTATTGGAGTTGCCACATAGCCATAATGACAGTGAATTTGGAAAAATTTCACAATCTTATATTAAGGTGTAGAATCGATTTTTTAGTACATATGCACTAAGCAATCGATACCAAGTTGCGTAAAAATATGAACTATACATATTTATGCTAATTAACCGTTTTGAGGTTATTGGAGTTGTCATATAGCCATAACGACAGTGTATTTGGAAAAATTTCACAATCTTATATTAAGGTGTAGAATCGATTTTTTAGTACATATGCACTAAGTAACCGATACCAAGTTGCGTAAAAATATGAACTATACATATTTATGCTAATTAGCCGTTTTGAGGTTATTGGAGATGTCATATAGCCGTAACGACAGTGTATTTGGAAAAATTTCACAATCTTATATTAAGGTGTAGAATCGATTTTTTAGTACATATGCACTAAGTAATCGATACCAAGTTGCGTAAAAATATGAACTATACATATTTATGCTAATTAAGCGTTTTGAGGTTATTGGAGTTGTCATATAGCCATAACGACAGTGTATTTGGAAAAATTTCACAATCTTATATTAAGGTGTAGAATCGATTTTTTAGTACATATACACTAAGCAATCTATACCAAGTTGCGTAAAAATATGAACTATACATATTTATGCTAATTAACCGTTTTGAAGTTATTGGAGTTGTCACATAGCCAAAACGAGAGTGTATTTGGAAAAATTTCACAATCTTATATTAAGGTGTAGAATCGATTTTTTAGTACATATGCACTAAGCAATCGATACCAAGTTGCGTAAAAATATGAACTATACATATTTATGCTAATTAGCCTCTTTGAAGTTATTGGAGTTGCCACATAGCCATAATGACAGTGAATTTGGAAAAATTTCACAATCTTCTATTAAGGGGTAGAATCGATTTTTTAGTACATATACATTAAGCAATCTATACCAAGTTGCGTAAAAATATTAACTATACATATTCATGTTAATTAACCGTTTTGAAGTTATTGGAGTTGCCACATAACCATAATGAGAGTGAATTTGGAAGAATTTCACAATCTTATATTAAGGTGTAGAATCGATTTTTTAGTACATATACACTAAGTAATCGATACCAAGTTGCGTAAAAATATGAACTTTACATGTTTATGTTAATTAGCCTCTTTGAAGTTATTGGAGTTGCCACATAGCCATAATGACAGTGAATTTGGAAAAATTTCACAATCTTATATTAAGGGGTAGAATCGATTTTTTAGTACATATGCACTAAGCAATCAAAAACAATTTGCGTAAAAATATGAACTATACATATTTATGCTAATTAGCCGTTTTGAGGTTATTGGAGTTGTCATATAGCCATAACGACAGTGTATTTGGAAAAATTTCACAATCTTATATTAAGGTGTAGAATCCATTTTTTAGTACATATACATTAAACAACCGATACCAAGTTGCGTAAAAATATGAACTATACATATTTATGCTAATTAACCGTTTTGAGATTATAAGAGTTGCCATACAGCCAATAACGACAGTGTATTTGGAAAAATTTCACAATCTTATATTAAGGTGTAGAATCGATTTTTTAGTCCATATGCACTAAGTAGCCGATACCAAGTTGCGTAAAAATATGAACTATACATATTTATGCTAATTAGCCTTTTTGAAGTTATTGGAGATGTCATATAGCCGTAACGACAGTGTATTTGGAAAAATTTCACAATCTTATATTAAGGTGTAGAATCCATTTTTTAGTACATATACATTAAGCAATCGATACCAAGTTGCGTAAAAATATGAACTATACATATTTTTGCTAATTAGCTGTTTTGAGGTTATTGGAGTTTTCATATAGCCATAACGACAGTTGGGGGGGGCCATTTGGCTAATACCAAAAATGGGCAAATGGGGTTGGTGATGCGAATATATAGCCTATCCCACTCAAACGTCAACCTCACCTTCGCGCGGTACCCCCTGTTCACTACGAACGAGGCTCTGACGACCGAGTAAAGGCGGTATAACCTTAGCACCTGCGAGAAGGAAATTTCTACGCCATTGCCTGCCTAGAGGCGAAACCGGCAGCCCCGGAACTAGGCTCGGATGCAGAAGGCTAATCACCTACTCATCTTAAACCCGCTGATTACCGAAACCAAAATAAACAAAGTTAATATCAAGAACGATAAATTGATGACGACCTTCAGCATGAAAAATGGATTACGAATAGGAACCTGGAATGTACGTTCATTGCTAGAACCAACTAAGCTACCGCAACTTTGTGTAGAATTTAACCGCTACAAACTCATTCTTCTTGGTCTTTGCGAAGTTAGATGGGCCGACTCAGGCGAAGTTACAACAACCTCTGGTGAAAAACTAATTTTCTCTGGAAACAAGCCCACTCAAAGAAGAGAGAATGGCGTCGGATTTCTTCTTTCTAAGTCGGCCTCTGCGGCGCTTATAGAATGGAAAGCTCACTCGGATAGAATCATCTCAGTGAGGCTGCGCACAAGAGCTAGAAACATGACTGTAGTACAAAGCTATGCCCCAACGAATGTAGCAGAAGTGGAAGTTAAGGAAGCCTTTTACAGTTGTCTCACAAAAGTATTGAGTGAAATCAATAAGGGTGACATAGTCATCTTAATGGGTGATATGAATGCCCAAGTTGGTCATCACAATAAGGGGTTAGAGGCGACGATGGGCCGTCACGGGTTAGGCACGATGACTGAGAATGGCGAGATGTTCACCGAACTTTGCGCTAATTTTAATCTTGTTATAGGAGGAACACTATTTAATCATAAACGCGTCCACAAAATAACGTGGACATCTCCAGATAGAATGACTGAAAATCAGATTGATCACATAGCAATAAGTCGTAAATGGCGCGGTTCCCTTATGGACACGCGGAATAAACGTGGAGCTGATATTGCAAGTGATCATCATCTCCTAATTGCGTCAGTCAGACTCAAAGTTGCGGCAGTTAGCAACTCGAAAAAGAAGATGCAGAAAAAATTCGACGTAGAAAAACTGAAAGATGAATCTACCTGCGCAAGGTTTATCGAATCGTTAAATGCATCTGTTGAAACAGAACATACTCTAACTAGCGACTGGAAAAGTATAAAACAAACTTTCCTAAAAGCAGCGGAATACAATATTGGATTCAAAGAATACAAACGAAAATCCTGGATCTCAGACTCCACATGGTGGTTAATAAACGAACGTAGAGAAATAAAAAATCAGCTTAATTCCGCAAAGACGAGATCCGCCAAGTCGGCATTACAAAACACTTACACAAAAACCGACAAGCTGATAAAGAAAAGCGCGAGAACGGATAAACGAATCTGGAGTGACAATTTGGCTAGAAAAGCGCAGGAGGCCGCGGAAACGTACCGCACTCGTGACCTGTACCAAACGATACGGCAACTGACCAACGTAACACTCAAAACCTCCAAACCGCTAAAAGATGAAAATGGAAAATTGACAACGGCCAAAGATGAGCAGACTACCATCTGGGAGCGTTATTATGAAAAATTGCTTTCACCAACCTCGTCGGAGGCTATTCAGTCATGCGGTTGCCAACGTCATTTACAAAGACGTGACATTCACACCTCGCACCCGAATGAGACGGAGATAATGACTGCTATCAGAGCATTAAAGAACAACAAAACTCCTGGGCCGGATAACATCAACCCAGAACTCCTAAAAGCTGATCCTCAGACGACTGCGCGGATACTGTTTCCTCTACTTAAAGATATCTGGACCTCAGAAAAGATACCGGACGAGTTGAAGGAAGGTGTTATTACTCTTCTTCCGAAGAAGGGAAATTTATCGGAATGTAAAAATTGGAGAGGAATAACACTACTGAGTATGGTGAATAAAATAATAGCGCACATAATTCACAAAAGGCTATCTGAGTCGCTGATGCATGGGCTACGTAAAGAACAAGCTGGTTTCAGACCCCATTGCTCATGTGTCGATCACATCAACACCTTACGAGTGATATATATATAGAGCAGTCGGCAGAGTGGCGAACTCCTCTCTACCTTTGCTTTATCGATTTTGAGAAAGCGTTCGACACTCTCAAACATGATGCGATTTGGAGAGCCCTAGTATGCAAAGGAGTTCCGGAAAAATTAATTAATCTGATAAAACAGCTGTACTCAGGAGCTAGTTGTCGAGTAAGGTGTGGAAATATTTTAAGTAGCGGCATCCAAGTCAGGACTGGTGTCAGGCAGGGGTGCGTGCTATCTCCCCTTTTATTCAATTTGGTATTGGATTTGGTGATGCGTCAAGCGTGTGCGAATAATAGAGGAATATCTTGGGGTTTAAGCGGTAGCCTTGAAGATTTGGACTATGCGGATGATATCTGTCTGTTGTCTCATAAATATTCGCACATTTCCGTGAAACTTGAAGCCGTTAGTGATATCGCTGCACAAACTGGACTTAAAATTAATATAGCGAAGACAAAATTCATGCGCATCAATACAACCGAAACTCCAAATCTCAGATCGCGGGAACATGCCTCGAAGAAGTCCGACGAGTTTTGCTATTTAGGTAGCATCATATCTAAAAACGGTGGATCAACAGCCGATATACGAAACCGTATATCGAAAGGTCGTGCTGCCTTCGGCAATGTTGGATAAAGTATGGAGATCAACACATATATCCATACGTACAAAGCTAAAAATATTCGATTCAAGCGTGAAATCCGTTGTATTATACGGCTGCGAGACGTGGAATATTGCAGCGAATGTTTTGCAATCGCTGCAATCCTTTCTTAATCGATGTCTTCGAAAAATTTTGCGGATATTCTGGCCTAAGGTTATCAGCAATGCTAACCTCTGGACCGTAACCAAACAGCTACCGATTCACATCGAAATTCGACGTCGTAAATGGAAATGGATCGGCCACACTCTGCGAAAGCCTCACGACGACATAAGCAGAACAGCGCTAGATTGGAATCCGCAAGGGAGCCGAAGACGCGGGAGACCAGCCAACACCTGGAGACGGGAAGTGGAAGCAGAAGCACAGAGAAGCGGTTATTCTTGGAGAGAAATAAAATTTCTAGCTATAAATAAAATTAATTATAATTTGTTTATTGAGGCCCTATGTTCCACCTAGGAACTACGGGAAAATATATATATATAACGACAGTGTATTTGGAAAAATTTCACAATTTTATATTAAGGTGTAGAATCTGTTTTTTAGTACAGATGCGGTAAGCAATCTATACCAAGTTGCGTAAAAATATTAACTATACATATTCATGTTAATTAACCGTTTTGAAGTTATTGGAGTTGCCACATAACCATAATGAGAGTGAATTTGGAAAAATTTCGCAATCTTATATTAAGGTGTAGAATCGATTTTTTAGTACATATGCACTAAGTAACCGATACCAAGTTGCGTAAAAATATGAACTATACATATATATGTTAATTAGCCTTTTTGAGGTTATTGGAGATGTCATATAGCCGTAACGACAGTGTATTTGGAAAAATTTCACAATCTTATATTAAGGTGTAGAATCGATTTTTTAGTCCATATGCACTAAGTTACCGATACCAAGTTGCGTAAAAATATGAACTATACATATTTATGCTAATTAACCGTTTTGAGGTTATTGGAGTTGTCAGATAGCCATAACGACAGTGTATTTGGAAAAATATCACAATCTTATATTAAGGTGTAGAATCGATTTTGTAGTACATATGCACTAAGTAGCCGATACCAATTTGCGTAAAAATATGAACTATACATATTTATGCTAATTAGCCGTCATATAGCCATAACGATAGTGTATTTGGAAAAATTTCACAATTTTATATTAAGGTGTAGAATCCATTTTTTAGTACATATACATTAAGCAGTCGATACCAAGTTGCGTAAAAATATGAACTATACATATTTATGCTAATTAACCGTTTTGAGGTTATTGGAGTTGTCATATAGCCATAACGACAGTGTATTTGGAAAAATTTCACAATCTTATATTAAGGTGTAGAATCCATTTTTTAGTACATATACATCAAGCAATCGATACCAAGTTGCGTAAAAATATGAACTATACATATTTGTGCTTATTAGCCGTTTTGAGGTTATTGGAGTTGTCATATAGCCATAACGACAGTGTATTTGGAAAAATTTCACAATCTTATATTAAGGTGTAGAATCCATTTTGTAGTACATATGCACTAAGTAGTCGATACCAAGTTGCGTAAAAATATGAACTATACATATATATGTTAATTAGCCTATTTGAGGTTATTGGAGATGTCATATAGCCGTAACGACAGTGTATTTGGAAAAAATTCAAAATCTTATATTAAGGTGTAGAATCCATTTTGTAGTACATATGCACTAAGTAGTCGATACCAAGTTGCGTAAAAATATGAACTATACATATTTATGCTAATTAACCGTTTTGAGGTTATTGGAGTTGTCAGATAGCCATAACGACAGTGTATTTGGAAAAATATCACAATCTTATATTAAGGTGTAGAATCGATTTTGTAGTACATATGCACTAAGTAGCCGATACCAATTTGCGTAAAAATATGAACTATACATATTTATGCTAATTAGCCGTCATATAGCCATAACGATAGTGTATTTGGAAAAATTTCACAATCTTATATTAAGGTGTAGAATCCATTTTTTAGTACATATACATTAAGCAATCGATACCAAGTTGCGTAAAAATATGAACTATACATATTTACTGCTTAACCGTTTTGAGGTTATTGGAGATGTCATATAGCCGTAACGACAGTGTATTTGGGAAAAATTCAAAATCTTATATTTATTTATTTATTTATTTATTAACGCACTCAGCAATTATACATAGATTTTTTTCTTTTACATGTTGAGTATTAAGAGAGAAATTTTGGAAGAATAATAATACTTTGAAGAAAAGAAAATAATAACAAATGTTAGAATTAGTTAAGATCAGAATCAGAAAACCTTAAGCAATATCACTTCTTTATTTATTAGTATCTTTCTTTATCCGAATATCAGGTAAGAATTAAACGTTTAGCTTCACTTTTAATTTTTTCTGCAGACATGTTGAAAACATCCGTACGGTCAGCATACTCATTAATTACATTCGCGATCCTATAGGTCGGTGCACGAGTATTGTATCTCGATCTAACTATTGGTACTTTAATAACTCTTGACTTTCGCAAGTTTACTTTGTACTCCACGAAGTCAAATATTTCCACCAACTCTGGAACGTCCCAATGTCCATTAATGATATTAGCTCCGGTGCAGAAAGTTAGATATTTTCTCCTATTGGCCAGTGTGGGATTACTAGGTTCTAGTGCATCAGTTGCACCTCTTGAGTCCTTACTCATGTTGTGACGATATTTTAAGTGTTTGTTAAACTTTTTTTGTACTGATTCCAATTTATCAATTTGATAACTATAGATTGGATCCCAGACTACACATCCATACTCCAACACTGGCCTCACTAGTGCATTGAACAGACCAATCAGCGTACTACCGTTCTCAAAATCTTTACTTGTTCTCAACAGGCTACCTAGGATCTTATTGGCTTTGGCTACAATATTATTTATGTGACCAACAAATGTGAGTTTACTGTCCATATGTATTCCAAGATCTTTTATCGACCCTACTTGTTTAACTATATCATTACCCATATAATAAAGGTGTTGATTAACTTCAGATTTACGGCTATATTTAATGATTGCACATTTCCCCACGTTAAGCTTCAATTTATTAAACTCACACCATCTCACCAGCTTGTTTATATCTTCTTGAAGTTCATACGTGTCACCGATGTTCTCAATGCACCCTATAGATTTTCGAATCATCAGCGAAGAGTGAGTACCGTGATGTAAATTCCGCTCCAATATCATTAACAAAGATACAGAACAGTAGAGGCCCTAAATGTGACCCTTGTGGTACACCCGATGTCACCTTGAACTCTCTAGAGATGGAGTCATTAATCTTTACACGGAGTCTTCTTCCACTCAAGTACGATTCAAACCATTCATATATACAACCCGTGATACCATATTTCTTCAGCTTCAGCAACAGGACTTCATGGTTCACCATATCAAACGCTTTACTAAAGTCCGTATATAGCGCATGGACCTCAAGGTTTTTAGACCAATGCTGTAAGATATATTCTACGTACATCATGAGGTTCGAGGTGGTTGATCTTCCCTTGAACGAATCCATGGTTGCTGTCTGATCAGAGAATCCTTAAACCATGTTTCAATCTGACCATATATCAACTTTTCAAACAGCTTGGGTAATGCGGATTGAATGCAGACTTGTCTATAGTTACTCACGTCAAATCTTTCTTCCAGCCTTAAATACAGGTACTACGTATGCATCTTTCCAGCAATTGGGAAAAATTCCCAATTTTAATGATTTGTTTAACAGAAAGCTCAGTGGTTCACACAAACCCACAGCACATTCTCTTAGAAAGAAGTTCGAAATACCATCTGGGCCTGGGCCTTTGCTAGGATCAAGAGCTAACATCCTTTTCAATAATTCATCAAAGGTGATTTCAAGATCTTCCAAGTTGCTATTACAATTTTTCAGTCGCTCCAATGAGAATGTGATGTCCTCTTGTAGTAATGTGTCCACTTCCTGATAAATACTGCTAAAGAAATCCGCAAACAAGTCACATACACTATCCGCACCTTCCGCCTTGACGTCATTCCACTCCATACTAGACGGTATTCCTTTGGCTGTGCTTTTTTTCATTCTTATAAATTTCCAGAAATATACAGGGTCAGATTTAATCTTCTCCTCAGCGCCTTTGGTAAAGTTTCTATAGCATTGACTACATAACCTTTTACATTCTTTTCTCAGTTTCCTAAAAATTTCGTAGTCCAAGTAACTTCCAGAGCACTTATATCTGTGATGCGCTGTCCTTTTCAATTTAATCTTGTGAATTAGAAGTCTACTAAACCAACAAGGATAATTGTAATCCTTTCTTACCGAGTGCGGCACATAGTTATTAATCCCTTCAGAAATGATTCCGTAAAAGTGTTCTACCATACTATCAATATCCTTCAATTCGTACATAGGAATCCAGTTTGTTTGAAGAAAAAAATTATTTAGAGCACCGTAGTCGGCTTTTTTGAAGTCCAAGTATTCTACCGTTTTCTGTCTGATAGTCCTCATGTAGTGTAACTTCAATTCCAATAGTGGGATGGTATTTGTCCTCTGGAACCATAGGAGCTATTCTATTAGCAAAAAAATCACAATTAGTAACAGCATAAATCCAGAAATTTACCGACCAGAATTACAGATCTTATTAATTTGAGTCAAACCCAGGAGAGAATACTCCTCAATCACCAAACCCGCCTGCTCAGATTCTCCAATAAATTCTTCCTCACCTCCAGTCCCTGATCCATTTAGTGTC
Organism: Bactrocera dorsalis; assembly: GCF_023373825.1. Classification (NCBI taxonomy): domain Eukaryota; kingdom Metazoa; phylum Arthropoda; class Insecta; order Diptera; family Tephritidae; genus Bactrocera; species Bactrocera dorsalis. The sequence goes on from NW_026038087.1 coordinate 58,274, forward strand.
CGGAAGGTTGTAGTCACCAAGAAGCAGGATTTTACAACCAGGATATCTATTCACTATATTAACCGTGTCCTGTATGTGTTTAGCATACACATTGCAGTCTCCATTCGGTGGAATGTAAAACACATCCTACAATCAAATCATCATTCTTAAGTTTAATCTTAACAAATAACTGACTCAATGCCCTGAGTGAACAACATTGATTAAGCCAGCCTGAAATATTCGCTTCACTGCAATAAACACTCCTCCTCCACGCCGTTTCGTAAAGTCCTCACGATCTTTCCTAAATAACTGATACGTATTGTTTATAACCTCCCCGTCTTTTATACTATCGTTCAACCATGATTCAGTAACACACACAACCTCCGGATCACTAGACGCAGATATTGTATAAAACTGACTCAGCTTAGTGCGTAAACCCCTGACATTCTGATAAACAATGTTGATATTTGTTAATGCTCCTCCGATATTAGGATTCTTGGCCGAAAATTTACATTTTTGTCGATAAACGGCTCCCCAAATTTGTACCTAATGACCAGATTTTTTTCTCCTTTCTCTTCTCTCACTTTCAACTCACTGTGCATTTTCTTTATCTTTTCTCTCTGGGCTAATGTCAAATCCTGTTTGAGCTTGACCGACTCAGCTTTAAGTTTCGTTGTCAATATCTTTCTAGCACATTCTTTAGACGGAAGTGCGATTTTCACTGGACGAATCTTGTCCTTTGCTGCTTTACCAATTCTATTGATTTTGATATCATCCATCTCAATACCACAATCATCCGGTAGCAGTTGAATGAATTTTGTTTTATCATCCAACTGTCTCTCCGCACCAGTATTCTTGTCTGATTCTTTAAAGTTGTACCCGTTGATGCTGGATTCCTCACTTTTCCGTTCTTCAGCTTCTCTGAATACTCCTTGCATGTCTATTTCAAAACCTTTTTTTTCCGCGTAGAGACACGTTTACCCCAGGTCGTCCAGAGTCTTTGCCTTATTTTCATATACATTTTTATCCATTTCTCTAGCCTTTTTTAGTTCAGTAATTTCCTCCTCCATAACAGTGATACTTGTCTTTAATTCTCTAATTTCATACGCAAAGGTTCCACATGTTTTGCAAACTTTTGATCCAATAATTTATCTAGGCGTTCTAATATTTTATTCATGCCTGGAGCATCACTATAACCCTCACCGGCCACGCTTTCAGACTCCGGGACAACGAAGCTAACCTCCAATTCGCATTTGCCACAGTTCCATGTATTTACATTAGTATCTTTAAACTTCTGGTAAAAAAATTCGAACTCATTTTTATCCAGACCACTGCAGCTCATATGATACCACTTTTTACAATTAATACAGCTCAAACTTCTAATATTTCCTTTAATTACACTATTGCACTCAACACAAACACGTCCTATTCGGCGCCATGGGTTGCCATAATGACTGCTATCAGAGCATTAAAGAACACAAAACTCCTGGGCCGGATAACATCAACCCAGAACTCCTAAAAGCTGATCCTCAGACGACTGCGCGGATACTGTTTCCTCTACTTAAAGATATCTGGACCTCAGAAAAGATACCGGACGAGTTGAAGGAAGGTGTTATTACTCTTCTTCCGAAGAAGGGAAATTTATCGGAATGTAAAAATTGGAGAGGAATAACACTACTGAGTATGGTGAATAAAATAATAGCGCACATAATTCACAAAAGGCTATCTGAGTCGCTGATGCATGGGCTACGTAAAGAACAAGCTGGTTTCAGACCCCATTGCTCATGTGTCGATCACATCAACACCTTACGAGTGATTGTAGAGCAGTCGGCAGAGTGGGCGAACTCCTCTCTAACCTTTGCTTTATCGATTTTGAGAAAGCGTTCGACACTCTCAAACATGATGCGATTTGGAGAGCCCTAGTCATGCAAAGGAGTTCCGGAAAAAATTAATTAATCTGATAAAACAGCTGTACTCAGGAGCTAGTTGTCGAGTAAGGTGTGGAAATATTTTAAGTAGCGGCATCCAAGTCAGGACTGGTGTCAGGCAGGGGTTGCGTGCTATCTCCCCTTTTATTCAATTTGGTATTGGATTTGGTGATGCGTCAAGCGTGTGCGAATAATAGAGGAATATCTTGGGGTTTAAGCGGTAGCCTTGAAGAATTTGGACTAATGCGGATGATATCTGTCTGTTGTCTCATAAATATTCGCACATTTCCGTGAAACTTGAAGCGTTAGTGATATCGCTGCACAAACTGGACTTAAAATTAATATAGCGAAGACAAAATTCATGCGCATCAATACAACCGAAACTCCAAATCTACAGATCGCGGGAACATGCCTCGAAGAAGTCGACGAGTTTTGCTATTTAGGTAGCATCATATCTAAAAACGGTGGATCAACAGCCGATATACGAAACCGTATATCGAAAGGTCGTGCTGCCTTCGGCATGTTGGATAAAGTATGGAGATCAACACATATATCCATACGTACAAAGCTAAAAATATTCGATTCAAGCGTGAAATCCGATGTATTATACGGCTGCGAGACGTGGAATATTGCAGCGAATGTTTTGCAATCGCTGCAATCCTTTCTTAATCGATGTCTTCGAAAAATTTTGCGGATATTCTGGCCTAAGGTTATCAGCAATGCTAACCTCTGGACCGTAACCAAACAGCTACCGATTCACATCGAAATTCGACGTCGTAAATGGAAATGGATCGGCCACACTCTGCGAAAGCCTCACGACGACATAAGCAGAACAGCGCTAGATTGGAATCCGCAAGGGAGCCGAAGACGCGGGAGACCAGCCAACACCTGGAGACGGGAAGTGGAAGCAGAAGCACAGAGAAGCGGTTATTCTTGGAGAGAAATAAAATTTCTAGCTATAAATAAAATTAATTATAATTTGTTTATTGAGGCCCTATGTTCCACCTAGGAACTACGGGAAAATATATATATATATATAACGACAGTGTATTTGGAAAAATTTCACAATTTTATATTAAGGTGTAGAATCTGTTTTTTAGTACAGATGCGGTAAGCAATCTATACCAAGTTGCGTAAAAATATTAACTATACATATTCATGTTAATTAACCGTTTTGAAGTTATTGGAGTTGCCACATAACCATAATGAGAGTGAATTTGGAAAAATTTCGCAATCTTATATTAAGGTGTAGAATCGATTTTTTAGTACATATGCACTAAGTAACCGATACCAAGTTGCGTAAAAATATGAACTATACATATATATGTTAATTAGCCTTTTTGAGGTTATTGGAGATGTCATATAGCCGTAACGACAGTGTATTTGGAAAAATTTCACAATCTTATATTAAGGTGTAGAATCGATTTTTTAGTCCATATGCACTAAGTTACCGATACCAAGTTGCGTAAAAATATGAACTATACATATTTATGCTAATTAACCGTTTTGAGGTTATTGGAGTTGTCAGATAGCCATAACGACAGTGTATTTGGAAAAATATCACAATCTTATATTAAGGTGTAGAATCGATTTTGTAGTACAAATTCACTAAGTAACCGATACCAAGTTGCGTAAAAATATGAACTATACATATATATGCTAATTAGCCGTTTTAAGGTTTTTGGAAAAAAATCACAATTTTATATTAAGGTGTAGAATCAATTTTTTAGTACATATACATTAAGCAGTCGATACCAAGTTGCGTAAAAAGATGAACTATACATATTTATGCTAACTAACCGTTTTGAGGTTATGCGAGTTTTCATATAGCCATAACGACAGTGTATTTGGAAAAATTTCACAATCTTATATTAAGGTGTAGAATCCATTTTTTAGTACATATACATCAAGCAATCGATACCAAATTTGGCGTAAAAAATATGAACTATACATATTTGTGCTTATTAGGCCGTTTTGAGGTTATTGAGAGTTGTCATATAGCCATAACCGACCAGTGTATTTGGAAAAATTTCACAATCTTATATTACAGTGTGGTAGAGGTCCATTTTAGTAGTACATATGCACTAAGTAGTCGATAACCAAGTTGCGTAAAAATATGAAACTATACATTATATAATGTTAATTAGCCTATTTGAGGTTATTGGAGATGTCATATAGCCGTAACGAACAGTGTATTTGGAAAAAATTCCAAAATCTTATATTAAGGTGTAGAATCCATTTTGTAGTTACATATGCCACTAAAGTAGTCCGATACCAAGTTTGCGTTAAAAATATGAACTAATACATATTTATGCTAATTAAGCGTTTTGAGGTTATTGGAGTTGTCCAGATAGCCATAAACGACAGTGTATTTGGAAAAATATCACACATCTTATATTAAGGTGTAGAATCGATTTGTAGTACATATGCACTAGTAGCAATCGATACCAATTTTGCGTAAAAATATGAAAACTATACATATTTAATGCTAATTAGCCGTCATAATAGCCATAACAGATAGTGTATTTGGAAAAATTTCCACAATCTTATATTAAGGTGTAGAAATCCTTTTTTAGTACATATACATTAAGCAATCGATACCAAGTTGCGTAAAAAATATGAACTATACAGTATTTATGCTAATTTAACCGTTTTTTTGAGGGTATTGGATGATGTCTATAATAGGCCGTAACGTACAGTGGTATTTGGAAAAAAATCAAAATTCTTATATAAGGTTGTAGAATCCATTTTTGTAGTACATATGCACTAAGTAGTCGATAACCAAGTTGAGTAAAAGTATGAAACTATACATATTTATGCTAATTAAGCTGTTTCGAGGTTATTGGAGATGGTCCATACAGCCGTACCGACAGTGTATTTGGAAAAATTACACAATCTTATATTAAGGTGTAGAGTCGATTTTTTTAGTACAGAATGCACCTAAGTTAACCGATACCAAGTTGCGTAAAAAATATGAACTATACATATTTATGCTAATTTAACCGTTTTGAGGTTAATTGGAGATGTCATATAGCCGTAAACGACAGTGTATTTTTTTGGAAAAATTTCAACAATCTTATATTAAGGTGTAGAATCGATTTTATAGTGAACACATGCACTAAGCAATCTATACCAAGTTGCTGTAAAAATATTAAACTATACATATTTATGTTAATTAGCTGTTTTGAGGTTATTGGAGATGTCATATAGCCATAAACGACAGTGCATTTCGAAAAATTTCACAATCTTATATTAAGGCGTAGAAATCTATTTTTTAGTTCAAATGCACAAAGCAATCTATACCAAGTTGAGTAAAAATATGAACTATACATATTTATGCTAATTAACCGTTTCGAGGTTATTGGAGTTGCCACATAACCATAACGACAGTGCATTAGGAAAAATTTCGCAATCTTATATTAAGGTGTAGAATCGATTTTTTAGTACATATGCACTAAGTAATCGATACTGAGTTGCGTAGAAATATGAACTATACATATTTATGCTAATTAGCTGTTTGGAGGTTATTGGAGATGTCATATAGCCGTAACGACAGTGTATTTGGAAAAACTTCACAATCTTATATTAAGGTGTAGAATCCATTTTTTAGTACATATGCACTAAGTAGCCGATACCAAGTTGCGTAAAAATATGAACTATACATATTTATGCTAATTAGCTGTTTTGAGGTTATTGTAGATGTCATATAGCCGTAACGACAGTGTATTTTGAGAAATTACACAATCTTATATTAAGGTGTAGAATCCATTTTTTAGTTCATATGCACTAAGTAACCGATACCAAGTTGCGTAAAAATATGAACTATACATATTTATGCTAATTAACCGTTTTGAGGTTATTGGAGTTGTCATATAGCCATAACGACAGTGTATTTGGAAAAATTTCACAATCTTATATTAAGATGTAGAATCGATTTTTTAGTTCATATGCACTAAGCAATCGATACCAAGTTGAGTAAAAATATGAACTATACATGTTTATGTTAATTAGCCTTTTTGAAGTTATTGGAGTTGCCATATAGCCATAACGACAGTGTATTTGGAAAAATTTCACAATCTTATATTAAGGTGTAGAATCGATTTTTTAGTTCATATGCACTAAGCAATCGATACCAAGTTGCGTAAAAATATGAACTATACATATTTATGCTAATTAACCGTTTTGAGGTTATTGGAGTTGTCACATAGCCATAACGACAGTGTATTTGAAAAAATTACACAATCTTATATTAAGGCGTAGAATCGATTTTTTAGTACGAATGCACTAAGTAGCCGATACCAAGCTGCGTAAAAATATGAACTATACATATTTCTGCTAATTAACCGTTTTGAGGTTTTTGGAGATGTCATATAGCCACAACAACAGTGCATTTGGAAAAATTTCACAATCTTATATTAAGGTGTAGAATCGATTTTTTAGTACATATGCACTAAGTAATCGATACCAAGTTGCGTAAAAATATGAACTATACATATTTATGCTAATTAGCCTCTTTGAAGTTATTGGAGTTTCCACATAACCATAATGACAGTGAATTTGGAAAAATTTCACAATCTTATATTAAGGTGTAGAATCCATTTTTTAAGTACATATGCACTAAGCAATCTATACCAAGTTGCGTAAAAATATGAACTATACATATTTATGCTAATTAACCGTTTTGAGGTTATTGGAGTTAACATATAGCCATAACGACAGTGTATTTGGAAAAATTTCACAATCTTATATTAAGGTGTAGAATCGATTTTTTAGTACATATGCACTAAGTAACCGATACCAAGTTGCGTAAAAATATGAACTATACATATTTATGCTAATTAGGTGTTTTGAGGTTATTGGAGATGTCATATAGCCGTAACGACAGTGTATTTGGAAAAATTTCACAATCTTATATTAAGGTGTAGAATCGATTTTTTAGTCCATATGCACTAAGTAATCGATACCAAGTTGCGTAAAAATATGAACTATACATATTTATGCTAATTAACCGTTTTAAGGTTTTTGGAGATGTCATATAGCCGTAACGACAGTGTATTTGGAAAAATTTCACAATCTTATATTAAGGTGTAGAATCGATTTTTTAGTACATATGCAATAAGTAATCGATACCAAGTTGCGTAAAAATATGAACTTTACATATTTATGCTAATTAACCGTTCTGAGGTTATTGGAGATGTCTTATAGCCATTACGACAGTTCATTTGGATAAATTTCCCAATCTTATATTAAAGTGTAGAATCGATTTTTTAGTACATATGCACTAAGCAATCTATACCAAGTTGCGTAAAAATATGAACTATACATATTTGTGCTTATTAGCCGTTTTGAGGTTATTGGAGTTGTCATATAGCCATAACGACAGTGTATTTGGAAAAATTTCACAATCTTATATTAAGGCGTAGAATCCATTTTTTAGTACATATACATTAAGCAATCGATACCAAGTTGCGTAAAAATATGAACTATACATATTTATGCTAATTAACCGTTTTGAGGTTATTGGAGTTGTCATATAGCCATAACGACAGTGTATTTGGAAAAATTTCACAATCTTATATTAAGGTGTAGAATCTGTTTTTTAGTACAGATGCACTAAGCAATCTATACCAAGTTGCGTAAAAATATTACCTATACATATTTATGCTAATTAGCCTCTTTGAAGTCATTGGAGTTGCCACATAGCCATAATGACAGTGAATTTGGAAAAATTTCACAGTCTTATATTAAGGTGTAGAATCAATTTTGTAGTAGATATGCACTAAGTAATCGATACCAAGTTGCGTAAAAATATGAACTATACATATTTATGCTAACAAGCCTCTTTGAAGTTATTGGAGTTGTCATATAACCATAATGACAGTGAATTTGGAAAAATTTCACAATCTTATATTAAGGTGTAGAATCGATTTTGTAGTACATATTCACTAAGAAATCGATACCAAGTTGCGTAAAAATATGAAATCTACATATTTATGCTAATTAGCCTTTTTGTGGTTATTGGAGATGTAATATAGAATTAACGACAGTGTATTTGGAAAAATTTCACAATCTTATAGTAAGGTGTAGACTCGATTTTTTAGTACATATGCACTAATTAACCGATACCAAGTTGCGTAAAAATATGAACTATACATATTTATGCTAATTAGCCTCTTTGAAGTTATTGGAGTTTCCACATAACCATAATGACAGTGAATTTGGAAAAATTTCACAATCTTATATTAAGGTGTAGAATCCATTTTTTAAGTACATATGCACTAAGCAATCGATACCAAGTTGATTATAAATATGAACTGTATATATTTATGCCAATTAACCGTTTTGAAGTTATTGGAGTTGTCACATAGCCAAAACGACAGTGTATTTGGAAAAATTTCACAATCTTATATTAAGGTGTAGAATCGATTTTTTAGTACATATGCACTAAGCAATCTATACCAAGTTGCGTAAAAATATGAACTATACATATTTATGCTAATTAGGTGTTTTGAGGTTATTGGAGATGTCATATAGCCGTAACGACAGTGTATTTGGAAAAATTTCACAATCTTATATTAAGGTGTAGAATCGATTTTTTAGTCCATATGCAGTAAGTAATCGATACCAAGTTGCGTAAAAATATGAACTATACATATTTATGCTAATTAACCGTTTTGAGGTTATTGGAGTTGTCAGATAGCCATAACGACAGTGTATTTGGAAAAATATCACAATCTTATATTAAGGTGTAGAATCGATTTTGTAGTACATATGCACTAAGTAGCCGATACCAAGTTGCGTAAAAATATGAACTATACATATTTATGCTAATTAACCGTTTTGAGGTTATTGGAGATGTCATATAGCCGTAACGATAGTGTATTTGGAAAAATTTCACAATCTTATATTAAGGTGTAGAATCGATTTTTTAGTACATATGCACTAAGCAATCGAAACCAATTTGCGTAAAAATATGAACTATACATATTTATGCTAATTAGCCGTCATATAGCCATAACGACAGTGTATTTGGAAAAATTTCACAATCTTATATTAAGGTGTAGAACCGATTTTTTAGTACATATACATTAAGCAATCGATACCAAGTTGCGTAAAAATATGAACTATACATATTTATGCTAATTAACCGTTTTGAGGTTATTGGAGATGTCATATAGCCGTAACGACAGTGTATTTGGAAAAAATTCAAAATCTTATATTAAGGTGTAGAATCCATTTTGTAGTACATATGCACTAAGTAGTCGATACCAAGTTGCGTAAAAGTATGAACTATACATATTTATGCTAATTAGCTGTTTCGAGGTTATTGGAGATGTCATATAGCCGTAACGACAGTGTATTTGGAAAAATTTCACAATCTTATATTAAGGTGTAGAATCCATTTTTTAGTACATATACATTAAGCAGTCGATACCAAGTTGCGTAAAAATAAGGAACTATACATATTTAATGGGCTAATTAAAACCGTTTTGAGGTTATTGGAGATGTCATATAGCCATAAGGACAGTGTATTTGGAAAAATTTTCACAATCTGTATATTAAGGTGTTAGAATCGATTTTTTAGTACATATGCCACTAAGCAACCGATAACCCAAGTTGCGTAAAAATATGAACTTATACATATTTATGCTTAATTAGCCGGTTTTTGAGGTTATTGGAGTTGTTCATATAGCCATAACGACAAGTGAATTTGGAAAAAGTTCACAAATCTTATAGTTAAGCGTGTAGAATCGATTTTTTAGTACCATATGCACTAAGTAGTCGATACCCAAGTTGCGTACAAAATATGAGTATCCAGATTTATGCTAATTTACCGTTTTGAAGTTTATTGGAGATGTCACTCTAGCCGTAACGACAGTGGTATTTGGAAAAATTTCACAATCTTATATTAAGGTGGAGAATAGCGATTTTTTAGTACATAGTGCACCTAAGTAGTCGATACCAAGTTGCGTAAAAATATGAACTATACCATATGTTATGCTAATTAGCTGTTTTGAGGTTATTGGAGATGTCATATAGCCGTAACGCGACAGTGGAATTTTGGCAAAAATTTCACAATCCTATATTAAGGGTGTATAGTCGATTTTTTAGTTACTATATGCACTAAGCAATCGATATCCAAGTTGCGTAAAAATATGAAACTATACATATTTATGCTAATTAACCGTTTTGAGGTTATTGGAGTTTTCATATAGCCGTAACGACAGTGTATTTGGAAAAACTTCAAAATCTTATATTAATGTGTAGAATCCATTTTTTTAGGTACATATAATTAAGGCAAATCGATACCAAGTTTGCGTAAAAAATATGAAAAAACTATACATTATTTTATGCTAATTAAAACCGTTTTTGAGGTTATTGGAGATGCTTTCATATAGCCGTAACGAGAAGACAGTGTCATTTGGAAAAAGTACACAATCTTTGATATTTAAGGATTTAGAATCGAGTTTGTAAGTACATATGCTACTAAGTAAGTCGAGTACCAAGTTGCGTAAAAAAAGTATGAACTATAACACTATTTATAATGCTAATTAGGCTGTTTTGAGTTTATTGGAAGTTGTCATATAGCCCATAACGACAGTGGTATTTTGGAAAAATTTCACAATCTTATATTAAGGTTGTAGAATCCATTTTTTAGCTACATATGCACTAAGCAATCGATACCAAGTTGCGTAAAAATATGAACGATACCATATTTATGCTAAAATTAGCTGTTTTGAGGTTATTGTAGTAATTCATATAGCCATAACGACAGTGTATTTGGAAAAAATTTTTCCACAATTTTTATATAAGGGTGTAGAATCTGGTTGTTTAGTACAGATGCAGTAAACAAATCTTATACCAAGTTGCTTAAAAATATTAAACTATACATATTCATGTTAGTTTAACCCGTTTTGAAGTTATTGGAGTTGGGCCACATAACCTTAATGAGAGTGAATTTGGAGAATTTTCACAATCTTAGTTAAGGTGTAGAATCGATTTTTTTAGTACATTATACACTAAGTAATCATTCCCAAGTTGCGTAAAAATATGAACTTTACATGTTTATGTTAATTAGCCTCTTTGAAGTTATTGGAGTTGCCACATAGCCATAATGACAGTGAATTTGGAAAAATTTCACAATCTTCTATTAAGGGGTAGAATCGATTTTTTAGTACATATACATTAAGCAATCGATACCAGGTTGCGTAAAAGATGATGAACTAATACATATTTATGGCTAATTAGCGTAGCCGTTTTGAGGTTTTTGGAGATGTCATATAGCCATAACGACAGTGCGTTTGGAAAAATTTCACAATCTTATATTAAGGTGTCGAACCGATTTTTTAGTACATATGCACTAAGCAATCTATACCAAGTTGCGTAAAAATATGAACTTTACATATTTATGCTAATTAACCGTTTTGAGGTTATTGGAGTTGTCATATAGCCATAACGACAGTGTATTTGGAAAAATTTCACAATCTTATATTAAGGTGTAGAATCGATTTTTTAGTCCATATGCACTAAGTAACCGATACCAAGTTGCGTAAAAATATGAACTTTACAAATTTATACTAATTAGCTGTTTTGAGGTTATTGGTGTTCCCATATAGCCATAACAACAGTGCGTTTGGAAAAAATTACACAATCTTATCTTACGGCGAAGAATCGATTTTTTAGTACATATGCACTTAAGTAGGTCGATAACCCAAGTTGCGTAAAAATATGAACTATACCATATTTATGCTAATTAACCGTTTTTTTTGGAGGTTATTGTGAGTTGTCATATAGCCATAACGGCAGTGCATTTGGAAAAAATTCACAATATTATATTAAGGTGTAGAATCGATTTTTTAGTACATATGCACTAAGCAATCGAAACCAATTTGCGTAAAAATATGAACTATACATATTTATGCTAATTAGCCGTTTTGAGGTTATTGGAGTTGTCATATAGCCATAACGACAGCGTATTTGGAAAAATTTCACAATCTTATATTAAGGTGTAGAATCGATTTTTTAGTACACATGCACTAAGCAATCTATACCAAGTTGCGTAAAAATATGAACTATACATATTTATGCTAGTTAACCGTTTTGAGGTTATTGGAGTTGTCATATAGCCATAACGACAGTGTATTTGGAAAAATTTCACAATCTTATATTAAGGTGTAGAATCGATTTTGTAGTACATATGCACTAAGTAACCGATACCAAGTTGCGTAAAAATATGAACTATACATATTTATGCTAATTAACCGTTTTGAGGTTATTGGAGTTGTCATATAGCCATAACGACAGTGTATTTGGAAAAATTTCACAATATTATATTAAGGTGTAGAATCGATTTTTTAGTACATATGCACTAAGTAATCGATACCAAGTTGCGTAAAAATATGAACTATACATATTTATGCTAATTAACCGTTTTGAGGTTATTGGAGATGTCATATAGCCGTAACGATAGTGTATTTGGAAAAATTTCACAATCTTATATTAAGGTGTAGAATCGATTTTTTAGTACATATGCACTAAGTAACCGATGCCAAGTTACGTAAAAATATGAACTGTACATATTTATGCTAATTAGGCTTTTTGAATTTATTCGAGTTGTCATATAGCCATAACGGCAGTGCATTTGGAAAAATTGTACAATATTATATTAAGGTGTAGAATCGATTTTTTAGTACATATGCACTAAGCAATCGATACCAAGTTGCGTAAAAATATGAACTATACATATTTATGCTAATTAGCCGTTTTGAGGTTATTGGAGTTGTCATATAGCCATAACGACAGTGTATTTGGAAAAATTTCACAATCTTATATTAAGGTGTAGAATCGATTTTTTAGTACATATGCACTAAGCAATCGATACCAAGTTGCGTAAAAATATGAACTATACATATTTATGCTAATTAACCGTTTTGAGATTATTGGAGTTGTCATATAGCCATAACGACAGTGTATTTGGAAAAATTTCACAATCTTATATTAAGGTGTAGAATCGATTTTTTAGTACAGATGCACTAAGCAATCTATACCAAGTTGCGTAAAAATATTAACTATACATATTTATGCTAATTAACCGTTTTGAGGTTATTGGAGTTGCCACATAACCATAATGACAGTGAATTTGGAAAAATTTCACAATCTTATATTAAGGTGTAGAATCGATTTTTTAGTACATATGCACTAAGTAACCGATACCAAGTTGCGTAAAAATATGAACTTTACATATTTATGCTAATTAGCTGTTTTGAGGTTATTGGAGTTGTCATATAGCCATAACGACAGTGTATTTGGAAAAATTTCACAATCTTATATTAAGGTGTAGAATCGATTTTTTAGTACATATGCACTAAGTAATCGATACCAAGTTGCGTAAAAATATGAACTATACATATTTATGCTAATTAACCGTTTTGAGGTTATTGGAGTTGTCATATAGCCATAACGACAGTGTATTTGGAAAAATTTCACAATCTTATATTAAGGTGTAGAATCGATTTTTTAGTACATATGCACTAAGCAATCGATACCAAGTTGCGTAAAAATATGAACTATACATATTTATGCTAATTAACCGTTTTGAGGTTATTGGAGATGTCATATAGCCGTAACGACAGTGTATTTGGAAAAATTTCACAATCTTATATTAAGGTGTAGAATCGATTTTTTAGTACATATGCACTAAGTAGCCGATACCAAGTTGCGTAAAAATATGAACTATACATATTTATGCTAATTAACCGTTTTGAGGTTATTGGAGTTGTCATATAGCCGTAACGACAGTGTATTTGGAAAAATTTCACAATCTTATATTAAGGTGTAGAATCGATTTTTTAGTACATATGCACTAAGTAACCGATACCAAGTTGCGTAAAAATATGAACTATACATATTTATGCTAATTAGCTGTTTTGAGGTTATTGGAGATGTCATATAGCCGTAACGACAGTGTATTTGGAAAAATTTCACAATCTTATATTAAGGTGTAGAATCGATTTTTTAGTACATATGCACTAAGCAATCGATACCAAGTTGCGTAAAAATATGAACTATACATATTTATGCTAATTAACCGTTTTGAGGTTATTGGAGTTGTCATATAGCCATAACGACAGTGTATTTGGAAAAATTTCACAATCTTATATTAAGGTGTAGAATCGATTTTTTAGTACATATGCACTAAGCAATCGATACCAAGTTGCGTAAAAATATGAACTATACATATTTATGCTAATTAGCTGTTTTGAGGTTATTGGAGTTGTCATATAGCCATAACGACAGTGTATTTGGAAAAATTTCACAATCTTATTTTAAGGTGTAGAATTGATTTTTTAGTACATATACATTAAGCAATCGATACCAAGTTGCGTAAAAATATGAACTATACATATTTTTGCTAATTAGCCGTTTTGAAGTTATTGGAGTTGCCACATAACCATAATGACAGTGTATTTGGAAAAATTTCACAATCTTATATTAAGGTGTAGAATCGATTTTTTAGTACATATGCACTAAGCAATCTATACCAAGTTGCGTAAAAATATGAACTATACATATTTATGCTAATTAACCGTTTTGAGGTTATTGGAGTTGTCATATAGCCATAACGACAGTGCATTTGGAAAAATTTCACAATCTTATATTAAGGTGTAGAATCGATTTTTTAGTACATATGCACTAAGCAATCGATACCAAGTTGCGTAAAAATATGAACTATACATATTTATGCTAATTAGCCGTTTTGAGTTTATTGGAGTTGTCATATAGCCATAACGACAGTGTATTTGGAAAAATTTCACAATCTTATATTAAGGTGTAGAATCGATTTTTTAGTACAGATGCACTAAGCAATCGATACCAAGTTGCGTAAAAATATGAACTATACATATTTATGCTAATTAACCGTTTTGAGATTATTGGAGTTGCCATACAGCCATAACGACAGTGTATTTGGAAAAATTTCACAATCTTATATTAAGGTGTAGAATCGATTTTTTAGTACATATGCACTAAGTAACCGATACCAAGTTGCGTAAAAATATGAACTATACATATTTATGCTAATTAGGCTTTTTGAATTTATTGGAGTTGTCATATAGCCATAACGACAGTGCATTTGGAAAAATTTCACAATCTTATATTAAGGTGTAGAATCGATTTTTTAGTACATATGCACTAAGCAATCGATACCAAGTTGCGTAAAAATATGAACTATACATATTTATGCTAATTAGCCGTTTTGAGGTTATTGGAGTTGTCATATAGCCATAACGACAGTGTATTTGGAAAAATTTCACAATCTTATATTAAGGTGTAGAATCGATTTTTTAGTACATATGCACTAAGCAATCGATACCAAGTTGCGTAAAAATATGAACTATACATATTTATGCTAATAAGCCGTTTTGAGGTTATTGGAGTGTTCATATAGCCATAACGACAGTGTATTTGGAAAAATTTCACAATCTTATATTAAGGTGTAGAATCGATTTTTTAGTACATATGCACTAAGCAATCGATACCAAGTTGCGTAAAAATATGAACTATACATATTTATGCTAATTAACCCTTTTGAGGTTATTGGAGATGTCATATAGCCGTAACGACAGTGTATTTGGAAAAATTTCACAATCTTATATTAAGGTGTAGAATCGATTTTTTAGTACATATGCACTAAGCAATCGATACCAAGTTGCGTAAAAATATGAACTATACATATTTATGCTAATTAACCGTTTTGAGGTTATTGGAGTTGTCATATAGCCGTAACGACAGTGTATTTGGAAAAATTTCACAATCTTATATTAAGGTGTAGAATCGATTTTTTAGTACATATGCACTAAGCAATCGATACCAAGTTGCGTAAAAATATGAACTATACATATTTATGCTAATTAGCTGTTTTGAGGTTATTGGAGATGTCATATAGCCATAACGACAGTGCATTTGGAAAAATTTCACAATCTTATATTAAGGTGTAGAATCGATTTTTTAGAACATATGCACTAAGTAACCGACACCAAGTTGCGTAAAAATATGAACTATACATATTTATGCTAATTAGGGGTTTTGAGGTTATTGGAGTTCCCATATAGCCATAACGACAGTGTATTTGGAAAAATTTCACAATCTTATATTAAGGTGTAGAATCGATTTTTTAGTACATATGCACTAAGCAATCGAAACCAATTTGCGTAAAAATATGAACTATACATATTTATGCTAATTAGCCGTTTTGAGGTTATTGGAGTTGTCATATAGCCATAACGACAGCGTATTTGGAAAAATTTCACAATCTTATATTAAGGTGTAGAATCTGTTTTTTAGTACAGATGCACTAAGCAATCTATACCAAGCTGCGTAAAAATATTAACTATACATATTTATGCTAATTAACCGTTTTGAGGTTATTGGAGTTGTCATATAGCCATAACGACAGTGTATTTGGAAAAATTTCACAATCTTATATTAAGGTGTAGAATCGATTTTTTAGTACATATGCACTAAGTAACCGATACCAAGTTGCGTAAAAATATGAACTATACATATTTATGCTAATTAGGTGTTTTGAGGTTATTGGAGATGTCATATAGCCGTAACGACAGTGTATTTGGAAAAATTTCACAATCTTATATTAAGGTGTAGAATCGATTTTGTAGTACATATGCACTAAGTAGCCGATACCAAGTTGCGTAAAAATATGAACTATACATGTTCATACCAAATGAACACATCCCTGCATTGTCCTCCTAACTCGTCGAAATACGAATTAGAGGACAATGCAAAAAACACCCAACAGCGCCAATATAACAACGAAGAACCCAACAAAACACAATAAAACGAATCACCAGAGCGGACGGACATATACAGGCGCAATACCTTACAGCAGCAGCATCAGCAGTTACAACAACAACCAGCAGCAGCAGTATTAGGAGCAACAACAGCAGCAGAATCATCAGAAAATCAACGCGGGAATAAGTACCCATATCAGGTTTAATTAATTTACTTATATTTATATTGTATATATGTAAATAACCCCTTAATTATACCAACCCACACAATTGTATTTATTAACATACATGTACATATATTACACACCCTCAAAAATACACATCCGAATTGTTATCCAAATTCTAATAGTTTTTATTTTATTTGGCACACCGGCAAATATATCGTCGACAACCCCGACAATACATATTTATGCTAATTAACCGTTTTGAGGTTATTGGAGATGTCATATAGCCGTAACGATAGTGTATTTGGAAAATTTTCACAATCTTATATTAAGGTGTAGAATCGATTTTTTAGTACATATGCACTAAGTAACCGATGCCAAGTTGCGTAAAAATATGAACTATACATATTTATGCTAATTAGCTTTTTGGAGGTTATTGGAGTTGTCATATAGCCATAACGACAGTGTATTTGGAAAAATTTCACAATCCTATATTAAGGTGTAGAATCGATTTTTTAGTACATATGCACTAAGTAATCGATACCAAGTTGCGTAAAAATATGAACTATACATATTTATGCTAATTAGCCGTTTTGAGGTTATTGGAGTTGTCATATAGCCATAACGACAGTGTATTTGGAAAAATTTCACAATCTTATATTAAGGTGTAGAATCCATTTTTTAGTACATATACACTAAGCAATCGATACCAAGTTGCGTAAAAATATGAACTATACATATTTATGCTAATTAACCGTTTTGAGGTTATTGGAGTTGTCATATAGCCATAACGACAGTGTATTTGGAAAAATTTCACAATCTTATATTAAGGTGTAGAATCGATTTTTTAGTACATATGCACTAAGCAATCGATACCAAGTTGCGTAAAAATATGAACTATACATATTTATGCTAATTAACCGTTTTGAGGTTATTGGAGTTGTCATATAGCCATAACGACAGTGTATTTGGAAAAATTTCACAATCTTATATTAAGGTGTAGAATCGATTTTTTAGTACATATGCACTAAGTAATCGATACCAAGTTGCGTAAAAATATGAACTATACATATTTATGCTAATTAGCTGTTTTGAGGTTATTGGAGTTGTCATATAGCCATAACGACAGTGTATTTGGAAAAATTTCGCAATCTTATATTAAGGTGTAGAATCGATTTTTTAGTACATATGCACTTAGCAATCTATACCAAGTTGCGTAAAAATATGAACTATACATATTTATGCTAATTAACCGTTTTGAGGTTATTGGAGATGTCATATAGCCGTAACGACAGTGTATTTGGAAAAATTTCACAATCTTATATTAAGGTGTAGAATCGATTTTTTAGTACATATGCACTAAGTAATCGATACCAAGTTGCGTAAAAATATGAACTATACATATTTATGCTAATTAACCGTTTTGAGGTTATTGGAGATGTCATATAGCCGTAACGACAGTGTATTTGGAAAAATTTCACAATCTTATATTAAGGTGTAGAATCGATTTTTTAGTCCATATGCACTAAGCAGCCGATACCAAGTTGTGTAAAAATATGAACTATACATATTTATGCTAATTAGCTGTTTTGAGGTTTTTGGAGATGTCATATAGCCATAACGACAGTGTATTTGGAAAAATTTCACAATCTTATATTAAGGTGTAGAATCGATTTTTTAGTACATATGCACTAAGTAATCGATACCAAGTTGCGTAAAAATATGAACTATACATATTTATGCTAATTAGCTGTTTTGAGGTTATTGGAGATGTCATATAGCCATAACGACAGTGTATTTGGAAAAATTTCACAATCTTATATTAAGGTGTAGAATCCATTTTGTAGTACATATGCACTAAGCAATCGATACCAAGTTGCGTAAAAATATGAACTATACATATTTATGCTAATTAACCGTTTTGAGGTTATTGGAGATGTCATATAGCCATAACGACAGTGTATTTGGAAAAATTTCACAATCTTATATTAAGGCGTAGAATCCATTTTGTAGTACATATGCACTAAGTAGTCGATACCAAGTTGCGTAAAAATATGAACTATACATATTTATGCTAATTAGCTGTTTTGAGGTTATTGGAGTTGTCATATAGCCATAACGACAGTGCATTAGGAAAAATTTCGCAATCTTATATTAAGGTGTAGAATCGATTTTTTAGTACATATGCACTAAGTAATCGATACCAAGCTACGTAAAAATATGAACTATATATAATTATGCTAATTAACCGTTTTGAGGTTATTGGAGTTGTCATATAGCCATAACGACAGTGTATTTGGAAAAATTTCACAATCTTATATTAAGGTGTAGAATCGATTTTTTAGTACATATGCACTAAGCAATCGATACCAAGTTGCGTAAAAATATGAACTATACATATTTATGCTAATTAGCTGTTTTGAGGTTGTTGGAGTTGTCATATAGCCATAACGACAGTGTATTTGGAAAAATTTCACAATCTTATATTAAGGTGTAGAATCGATTTTTTAGTACAGATGCACCAAGCAATCTATACCAAATTGCGTAAAAATATGAACTATACATATTTATGCTAATTAACCGTTTTGAGGTTATTGGAGTTGTCATATAGCCATAACGACAGTGTATTTGGAAAAATTTCGCAATCTTATATTATAAGAATCGATTTTGTACTACATATGCACTAAGCAATCTATACCAAGCTGCGTAAAATTATGAACTATATATATTTATGCTAATGAACCGTTTTGAGGTTATTGGAGTTGTCATATAGCCATAACGACAGTGTATTTGGAAAAATTTCACAATCTTATATTAAGGTGTAGAATCGATTTTTTAGTACATATGCACTAAGTAATCGATACCAAGTTGCGTAAAAATATGAGCTATACATATTTATGATAATTAGCTGTTTTGAGGTTATTGGAGTTGTCAAATGGCCATAACGACAGTGCATTAGGAAAAATTTCACAATCTTATATTAAGGTGTAGAATCGATTTTTTAGAACATATGCACTAAGCACTCGATACCAAGTTGCGTAAAAATATGAACTATACATATTTATGCTAATTAACCGTTTTGAGGTTTTTGGAGATGTCATATAGCTATAACGACAGTGTATTTGGAAAAATTTCACAATCTTATATTAAGTTGTAGAACCGATTTTTTAGTACAGATGCACTAAGCAATCGATACCAAGTTGCGCAAAAATATGAACTATACATATTTATGCTTATTAGCCGTTTTGAGGTTATTGGAGATGTCATATAGCCGTAACGACAGTGTATTTGGAAAAATTTCACAATCTTATATTAAGGTGTAGAATCCATTTTTTAGTACATATGCACTAAGCAATCGATACCAAGTTGCGTAAAAATATGAACTATACATATTTATGCTAATTAACCGTTTTGAGGTTATTGGAGTTGTCATATAGCCATAACGACAGTGTATTTGGAAAAATTTCACAATCTTATATTAAGGTGTAGAATCGATTTTTTAGTACATATGCACTAAGCAATCGATACCAAGTTGCGTAAAAATATGAACTATACATATTTATGCTAATTAACCGTTTTGAGGTTATTGGAGTTGTCATATAGCCGTAACGACAGTGTATTTGGAAAAATTTCACAATCTTATATTAAGGTGTAGAATCGATTTTTTAGTACATATGCACTAAGTAGTCGATACCAAGTTGCGTAAAAATATGAACTATACATATTTATGCTAATTAACCGTTTTGAGGTTATTGGAGATGTCATATAGCCATAACGACAGTGTATTTGGAAAAATTTCACAATCTTATATTAAGGTGTAGAATCGATTTTTTAGTACATATGCACTAAGCAATCGATACCAAGTTGCGTAAAAATATGAACTATACATATTTATGCTAATTAGCTGTTTTGAGGTTATTGGAGATGTCATATAGCCATAACGACAGTGTATTTGGAAAAATTTCACAATCTTATATTAAGGTGTAGAATCGATTTTTTAGTACATATGCACTAAGTAATCGATACCAAGTTGCGTAAAAATATGAACTATACATATTTATGCTAATTAACCGTTTTGAGGTTATTGGAGTTGTCATATAGCCATAACGACAGTGTATTTGGAAAAATTTCACAATCTTATATTAAGGTGTAGAATCGATTTTTTAGTACACATGCACTAAGCAATCGATACCAAGTTGCGTAAAAATATGAACTATACATATTTATGCTAATTAGCTGTTTTGAGGTTATTGGAGATGTCATATAGCCATAACGACAGTGTATTTGGAAAAATTTCACAATCTTATATTAAGGTGTAGAATCGATTTTTTAGTACATATGCATTAAGCAATCGATACCAAGTTGCGTAAAAATATGAACTATACATATTTATGCTAATTAGCTGTTTTGAGGTTATTGGAGTTGTCATATAGCCATAACGACAGTGTATTTGGAAAAATTTCACAATCTTATATTAAGGTGTAGAATCGATTTTTTAGTACATATGCACTAAGTAACCGATACCAAGTTGCGTAAAAATATGAACTATACATATTTATGCTAATTAGGCTTTTTGAGGTTATTGGAGTTTTCATATAGCTATAACGACAGTGCATTAGGAAAAATTTCACAATCTTATATTAAGGTGTAGAATCGATTTTTTAGAACATATGCACTAAGAAATCGATACCAAGTTGCGTAAAAATATGAACTATACATATTTATGCTAATTAGCCGTTTTGAGGTTATTGGAGATGTCATATAGCCATAACGACAGTGTATTTGGAAAAATTTCACAATCTTATATTAAGGTGTAGAATCGATTTTTTAGTACGCATGCACTAAGCAATCGATACCAAGTTGCGTGAAAATTTGAACTATACATATTTATGCTAGTTAACCGTTTTGAGGTTATTGGAGTTGTCATATAGCCACAACAACAGTGTATTTGGAAAAATTTCACAATCTTATATTAAGGCGTAGAATCGATTTTGTAGTACATATGCACTAAGCAATCGATACCAAGTTGCGTAAAAATATGAACTATACATATTTATGCTAATTAACCGTTTTGAGGTTATTGGAGATGTCATATAGCCATAACGACAGTGTATTTGGAAAAATTTCACAATCTTATATTAAGGTGTAGAATCCATTTTTTAGTACACACATTAAGCAATCGATACCAAGTTGCGTAAAAATATGAACTATACATATTTATGCTAATTAGCTGTTTTGAGGTTATTGGAGTTGTCATATAGCCGTAACGACAGTGTATTTGGAAAAATTTCACAATCTTATATTAAGGTGTAGAATCGATTTTTTAGTACATATGCACTAAGCAATCGATACCAAGTTGCGTAAAAATATGAACTATACATATTTATGCTAATTAACCGTTTTGAGGTTATTGGAGATGTCATATAGCCGTAACGACAGTGTATTTGGAAAAATTTCACAATCTTATATTAAGGTGTAGAATCGATTTTTTAGTACATATGCACTAAACAATCGATACCAAGTTGCGTAAAAATATGAACTATACATATTTATGCTTATTAGCCGTTTTGAGGTTATTGGAGTTGTCATATAGCCATAACGACAGTGTATTTGGAAAAATTTCACAATCTTATATTAAGGTGTAGAATCGATTTTTTAGTACATATGCACTAAGCAATCGATACCAAGTTGCGTAAAAATATGAACTATACATATTTATGCTAATTAACCGTTTTGAGGTTATTGGAGTTGTCATATAGCCATAACGACAGTGTATTTGGAAAATTTTCACAATCTTATATTAAGGTGTAGAATCGATTTTTTAGTACCTATGCACTAAGCAATCGATACCAAGTTGCGTAAAAATATGAACTATACATATTTATGCTAATTAACCGTTTTGAGGTTATTGGAGTTATCATATAGCCATAACGACAGTGTATTTGGAAAAATTTCACAATCTTATATTAAGGTGTAGAATCGATTTTTTAGTACATATGCACTAAGCAATCGATACCAAGTTGCGTAAAAATATGAACTATACATATTTATGCTAATTAGCTGTTTTGAGGTTATTGGAGATGTCATATAGCCATAACGACAGTGTATTTGAAAAATTTCACAATCTTATATTAAGGTGTAGAATCGATTTTTTAGTCCATATGCACTAAGTAATCGATACCAAGTTGCGTAAAAATATGAACTATACATATTTATGCTAATTAACCGTTTTGAGGTTATTGGAGTTGTCATATAGCCATAACGACAGTGTATTTGGAAATATTTGACAATCTTATATTAAGGTGTAGAATCCATTTTTTAGTACATATACATTAAGCAATCGATTCCAAGTTGCGTAAAAATATGAACTAAACATATTTATGCTAATTAGCTGTATTGAGCTATTGGAGTTGTCATGTCGCCATAACGACAGTGTATTTGGAAAAATTTCACAATCTTATATTAAGGTGTAGAATCGATTTTTTAGTACACATGCACTAAACAATCGATACCAAGTTGCGTAAAAATATGAACTATACATATTTATGCTAATTAACCGTTTTGAGGTTATTGGAGATGTCATATAGCCATAACGACAGTGAATTTGTAAAAATTTCACAATCTTATATTAAGGTGTAGAATCGATTTTTTAGTACATATGCACTAAGCAATCTATACCAAGTTGCGTAAAAATATGAACTATACATATTTATGCTAATTAGCCGTTTTGAGGTTATTGGAGTTGTCATATAGCCATAACGACAGTGCATTAGGAAAAATTTCGCAATCTTATATTAAGGAGTAGAATCGATTTTTTAGTACATATGCACTAAGCAATCGATACCAAGATGCGTCAAAATATGATCTATACATATTTATGCTAGTTAGCCGTTTGGAGGTTATTGGAGTTGTCATATAGCCATAACGACAGTGCATTTGGAAGAATTTGACAGTCTTATATTAAGGTGTAGAATCGGTTTTTTAGTACATATGCACCAAGCAATCGATACCAAGTTGCGTAAAAATATGAACTATACATATTTATGCTAATTACCTGTTTGATGTTATTGGAGTTTTCATATAGCCATAACGACAGTGCATTTGGAAAAATTTCACAATCTTATATTAAGGTGTAGAATTGATTTTTTAGTATTTATGCACTACGCAATCGATACCAAGTTGCGCAAAAATATGAACTATACATATTTATGCTTATTAGCCGTTTTGAGGTTATTGGAGTTGTCATATAGCCATAACGACAGTGTATTTGGAAAAATTTCACAATCTTATATTAAGGTGTAGAACATACATACACTAAGCACTCGATACCAAGTTGCGTAAAAATATGAACTATACATATTTATGCTAATTAACCGTTTTGAGAATATTGGAGTTGTCATATAGCCATAACGACAGTGTATTTGGAAAAATTTCACAATCTTATATTAAGGTGTGGAATCGATTTTTTAGTACATATGCACTAAGCAATCTATACCACGCTGCGCAAAAATATGAACTATACATATTTATGCTAATTAACCGTTTTGAGGTTATTGGAGATGTCATATACCCGTAACGATAGTGTATTTGGGAAAATTTCACAATCTTATATTAAGGTGTAGAATCGATTTTTTAGTACACATGCACTAAGAAATCTATACCAAGTTGCCTAAAAATATGAACTATACATATTTATGCTAATTAGCGGTTTTGAGGTTATTGGAGTTGTCATATAGCCATAACAACAGTGTATTTGGAAAAATTTCACAATCTTATATTAAGGTGTGGAATCGATTTTTTAGTACATATGGAGTAAGAAATCGATACCAAGTTGCGTAAAAAGATGAACTATACATATTTATGCTAATTAACCGTTTTGAGGTTATTGGAGTTTTCATATAGCCATAACGACAGTGTATTTGAAAATATTTGACAATCTTATGTTAAGGAGTAGAATCGATTTTTTAGTACACATGCACTACGCAATCGATACCAAGTTGCGTAAAAATATGAACTATACATATTTATGCTAATTAGCTGTTTTGAGGTTATTGGAGTTGTCATATAGCCATAACGACAGTGTATTTGGAAAAATTTCACAATCTTATGTTAAGGCGGAGAATTGATTTTTTAGTACATATGCACTAAGCAATCGTTGCCAAGTTGCGTAAAAATATGAACTATACATATTTATGCTAATTAACCGTTTTGAGGTTATTGGAGTTGTCATATAGCCATAACGACAGTGTATTTGGAAAAATTTCACAATCTTATATTAATTTTAGAATCGATTTTGTAGTACATATGCACTAAGCAATCGATACCAAGTTGCGTAAAAATATGAACTATACATATTTATGCTAATAAGCCGTTTTGAGGTTATTGGAGTTGTCATATAGCCATAACGACAGTGCATTAGGAAAAATTTCGCAATCTTATATTAAGGTGTAGAATCGATTTTTTAGTACATATGCACTAAGCAATCTATACCAAGTTGCGTAAAAATATGAACTATACATATTTATGCTAATTAACCGTTTTGAGGTTATTGGAGTTGTCATATAGCCATAACGACAGTGTATTTGGAAAAATTTCACAATCTTATATTAAGGTGTAGAAACGATTTTTTAGTACATATGGAGTAAGACATCGATACCAAGTTGCGTAAAAATATGAACTATACATATTTATGCTTATTAACCCTTTTGAGGTTATTGGAGTTGTCATATAGCCATAACGACAGTGTATTTGGAAAAAATTCACAATCTTATATTAAGGTGTAGAATCGATTTTTTAGTACATATGCACTACGCAAACGATACCAAGTTGCGTAAAAATATGAACTAAACATATTTATGCTAATTAGCCTTTTTGAAGTTATTGGAGTTGTCATATAGCCATAACGACAGTGCATTAGGAAAAATTTCACAATCTTATATTAAGGTGTAGAATCGATTTTGTAGTACATATGCACTAAGTAGTCGATACCAAGTTGCGTAAAAATATGAACTATACATATTTATGCTAATTAGCTGTTTTGAGGTTATTGGAGTTGTCATATAGCCATAACGACAGTGTATTTGGAAAAATTTCACAATCTTATATTAAGGTGTAGAATCCATTTTTAGTACATATACATTAAGCAATCGATACCAAGTTGCGTAAAAATATGAACTATACATATTTATGCTAATTAGCTGTTTTGAGGTTATTGGAGTTGTCATATAGCCATAACGACAGTGTATTTGGAAAAATTTCACAATCTTATATTAAGGTGTAGAATCGATTTTTTAGTACATATGCACTAAGCAATCGATACCAAGTTGCGTAAAAATATGAACTTTACATATTTATGCTAATTAACCGTTTTGAGGTTATTGGAGTTGTCATATAGCCATAACGACAGTGTATTTGGAAAAATTTCACAATCTTATATTAAGGTGTAGAATCGATTTTTTAGTACAGATGCACTAAGCAATCGATACCAAGTTGCGTAAAAATATGAACTATACATATTTATGCTAATTAACCGTTTTGAGGTTATTGGAGTTGTCATATAGCCATAACGACAGTGTATTTGGAAAAATTTCACAATCTTATATTAAGGTGTAGAATCGATTTTTTAGTTCATATGCACTAAGCAATCGATACCAAGTTGCGTAAAAATATGAACTATACATATTTATGCTAATTAACCGTTTTGAAGTTATTGGAGTTGTCATATAGCCATAACTACAGTTCATTTGGATAAATTTCACAATCTTATATTAAGGTGTAGAATCGATTTTTTAGTACATATGCACTAAGCAATCGATACCAAGTTGCGTAAAAATATGAACTATACATATTTATTCTAATTAGCTGTTTTGATGCTATTGGAGTTTTCATATAGCCATAACGACAGTGTATTTGGAAAAATTTCACAATCTTATATTAAGGTGTAGAATCCATTTTTTAGTACATATACATTAAGCAATCGATCCCAAGTTGCGTAAAAATATGAACTATACATATTTATGCTAATTAACCGTTTTGAGGTTATTGGAGATGTCATATAGCCGTAACGACAGTGTATTTGGAAAAATTTCACAATCTTATATTAAGGTGTAGAATCGATTTTTTAGTACATATGCACTACGCAATCGATACCAAGTTGCGTAAAAATATGAACTATACATATTTATGCTAATTATCCGTTTTGAAGTTATTGGAGTTATCATATAGCCATAACGACAGTTTTTTTGGAAAAATTTCACAATCTTATATTAAGGTGTAGAATCGATTTTTTAGTACATATGCACTGAGCAATCGATACCAATTTGCGCAAAAATATGAACTATACATATTTATGCTAATTATCCGTTTTGAAGTTATTGGAGTTGTCATATAGCCATAACGACAGTGCATTTGGAAAAATTTCACAATCTTATATTAAGGTGTAGAATCGATTTTTTAGTACATATGCACTAAGCACTCGATACCAAGTTGCGTAAAAATATGAACTATACATATTTATGCTAATTAGCTGTTTTGAGGTTATTGGAGTTGTCATATAGCCATAACGACAGTGTATTTGGAAAAATTTCACAATCTTATATTAAGGTGTAGAATCGATTTTGTAGTACATATGCACTAAGCAATCGATACCAAGTTGCGTAAAAATATGAACTATACATATTTATGCTAATTAGCCGTTTTGAGGTTATTGGAGTTGTCATATAGCCATAACGACAGTGTATTTGGAAAAATTTCACAATCTTATATTAAGGTGTAGAATCGATTTTTTAGTACATATGCACTAAGCAATCGATACCAAGTTGCGTAAAAATATGAACTATACATATTTATGCTAATTAACCGTTTTGAGGTTATTGGAGTTGTCATATAGCCATAACGACAGTGTATTTGGAAAAATTTCACAATCTTATATTAAGGTGTAGAATCAATTTTTTAGTACATATGCACTAAGAAATCGATACCAAGTTGCGTAAAAATACGAACTATACATATTTATGCTAATTAACCGTTTCGAGGTTATTGGAGTTGTCATATAGCCATAACGACAGTGTATTTGGAAAAATTTCACAATCTTATATTAAGGTGTAGAATCGATTTTTTAGTACATATGCACTAAGCAATCTATACCAAGTTGCGTAAAAATATGAACTATACATATTTATGCTAATTAGCTGTTTTGAGGTTATTGGAGTTGTCATATAGCCGTAACGACAGTGTATTTGGAAAAATTTCACAATCTTATATTAAGGTGTAGAATCGATTTTTTAGTACATATGCACTAAGCAATCGATACCAAGTTGCGTAAAAATATTAACTATACATATTTATGCTAATTAGCCGTTTTGAGGTTATTGGAGTTGTCATATAGCCATAACGACAGTGTATTTGGAAAAATTTCACAATCTTATATTAAGGTGTAGAATCGATTTTTTAGTACATATGCACTAAGTAATCGATGCCAAGCTGCGTAAAAATATGAACTTAACATATTTATGCTAATTAACCGTTTTGAGGTTATTGGAGTTGTCGTATAGCCATAAAGACAGTGTATTTGGAAAAATTTCACAATCTTATATTAAGGTGTAGAATCGATTTTTTAGTACATATTCTAAGCAATCGATACCAAGTTGCGTAAAAATATGAACTATACATATTTATGCTAATTAGCCGTTTTGAGGTTATTGGAGTTGTCATATAGCCATAACGACAGTGTATTTGGAAAAATTTCACAATCTTATATTAAGGTGTAGAATCGATTTTTTAGTACATATTCACTAAGCAATCGATACCAAGTTGCGTAAAAATATGAACTATACATATTTATGCTAATTAACCGTTTTGAGGTTATTGGAGTTGTCATATAGCCATAACGACAGTGTATTTGGAAAAATTTCACAATCTTATATTAAGGTGTAGAATCGATATTTTAGTACACATGCACTAAGCAATCGATACCAAGTTGCGTAAAAATATGAACTATACATATTTATGCTAATTAGCTGTTTTGAGGTTATTGGAGTTGTCATATAGCCATAACGACAGTGTATTTGGAAAAATTTCACAATCTTATATTAAGGTGTAGAATCGATTTTTTAGTACATATGCACTAAGCAATCGATACCAAGTTGCGTAAAAATATGAACTATACATATTTATGCTAATTAGCTGTTTTGAGGTTATTGGAGTTGTCATATAGCCATAACGACAGTGTATTTGGAAAAATTTCACAATCTTATATTAAGGCGTAGAATCGATTTTTTAGTACACATGCACTAAGCAATCGATACCAAGTTGCGTAAAAATATGAACTATACATATTTATGCTAATTAACCGTTTTGAGGTTATTGGAGTTGTCATATAGCTATAACGACAGTGTATTTGGAAAAATTTCACAATCTTATATTAAGGTGTAGAATCCATTTTTTAGTACATATGCACTAAGCAATCGATACCAAGTTGCGTAAAAATATGAACTATACATATTTATGCTAATTAACCGTTTTGAGGTTATTGGAGTTGTCATATAGCTATAACGACAGTGTATTTGGAAAAATTTCACAATCTTATATTAAGGTGTAGAATCCATTTTTTAGTACATATGCACTAAGCAATCGATACCAAGTTGCGTAAAAATATGAACTATACATATTTATGCTAATTAACCGTTTTGAGGTTATTGGAGTTGTCATATAGCCATAACGACAGTGTATTTGGAAAAATTTCACAATCTTATATTAAGGTGTAGAATCCATTTTTTAGAACATATACATTAAGCAATCGATACCAAGTTGCGTAAAAATATGAACTATACATATATATGCAAATTAGCCGTTTTAAGGTAATTGGAGTTGTCATATAGCCATAACGACAGTGTATTTGGAAAAATTTCCCAATCTTATATTAAGGTGTAGAATCGATTTTTTAGTACATATGCACTAAGCAATCGATACCAAGTTGCGTAAAAATATTAACTATACATATTTATGCTAATTAGCTGTTTTGAGGTTATTGGAGATGTCATATAGCCATAACGACAGTGTATTTGGAAAAATTTCACAATCTTATATTAAGGTGTAGAATCGATTTTTTAGTACATATGCACTAAGCAATCGATACCAAGTTGCGTAAAAATATGAACTATACATATTTATGCTAATTAACCCTTTTGAGGTTATTGGAGTTGTCATATAGCCATAACGACAGTGTATTTGGAAAAATTTCACAATCTTATATTAAGGTGTAGAATCGATTTTTTAGTACATATGCACTAAGCAATCGATACCAAGTTGCGTAAAAA
This sequence comes from Bactrocera dorsalis, assembly GCF_023373825.1. Classification (NCBI taxonomy): domain Eukaryota; kingdom Metazoa; phylum Arthropoda; class Insecta; order Diptera; family Tephritidae; genus Bactrocera; species Bactrocera dorsalis. The sequence goes on from NW_026038087.1 coordinate 88,468, forward strand.
TATGAACTATACATATTTATGCTAATTAGCCGTTTTGAGGTTATTGGAGATGTCATATAGCCATAACGACAGTGTATTTGGAAAAATTTCACAATCTTATATTAAGGTGTAGAATCGATTTTTTAGTACATATGCACTAAACAATCGATACCAAGTTGCGTAAAAATATGAACTATACATATTTATGCTAATTAGCTGTTTTGAGGTTATTGGAGTTGTCATATAGCCATAACGACAGTGTATTTCCAAAAATTTCACAATCTTATATTAAGGTGTAGAATCAATTTTTTAGTACATATGCACCAAGCAATCTATACCAAGTTGCGTAAAAATATGAACTATACATATTTATGCTAATTAACCGTTTTGAGGTTATTGGAGTTGTCATATAGCCATAACGACAGTGTATTTGGAAAAATTTCACAATCTTATATTAAGGTGGAGAATCGATTTTATAGTACATATGCACTAAGCAATCTATACCAAGTTGCGTAAGAATATGAACTATACATATTTATGCTAATTAACCGTTTTGAGGTTATTGGAGTTGTCATATAGCCATAACGACAGTGTATTTGGAAAAATTTCACAATCTTATATTAAGGTGTAGAATCGATTTTTTAGTACATATGCACTAAGTAATCGATACCAAGTTGCGTAAAAATATGAACTATACATATTTATGCTAATTAACCGTTTTGAGGTTATTGGAGTTGTCATATAGCCATAACGACAGTGTATTTGGAAAAATTTCGCAATCTTATATTAAGGTGTAGAATCGATTTTTAGTACATATGCACTTAGCAATCTATACCAAGTTGCGTAAAAATATGAACTATACACATTTATGCTAATTAACCGTTTTGAGGTTATTGGAGATGTCATATAGCCGTAACGACAGTGTATTTGGAAAAATTTCACAATCTTATATTAAGGTGTAGAATCGATTTTTTAGTACATATGCACTACGCAATAGATACCAAATTGCGTAAAAATATGAACTATACATATTTATGCTAATTAGCTGTTTTGAGGTTATTGGAGTTGTCATATAGCCACAACAACAGAGTATTTGGAAAAATTTCACAATCTTATATTAAGGTGTAGAATCCATTTTTTAGTACATATGCACTAAGCAATCTATACCAAGTTGCGTAAAAATATGAACTATACATATTTATGCTAATTAACCGTTTTGAGGTTATTGGAGTTGTCATATAGCCGTAACGACAGTGTATTTGGAAAAATTTCACAATCTTATATTAAGGTGTAGAATCGGTTTTTTAGTACAGATGCACTAAGCAATCGATACAAAGTTGCGTAAAAATATGAACTATACATATTTATGCTAATTAGCCGTTTTGAGGTTATTGGAGTTGTCATATAGCCATAACGACAGTGTATTTGGAAAAATTTCACAATCTTATATTAAGGTGTAGAATCGATTTTTTAGTACACATGCACTAAGCAATCGATACCAAGTTGCGTAAAAATATGAACTATACATATTTATGCTAATTAACCGTTTTGAGGTTATTGGAGTTGTCATATAGCCATAACGACAGTGTATTTGGAAAAATTTCACAATCTTATATTAAGGTGTAGAATCCATTTTTTAGTACATATACATTAAGCAATCGATACCAAGTTGCGTAAAAATATGAACTATACATATTTATGCTAATTAGGTGTTTTGAGGTTATTGGAGTTGTCATATAGCCATAACGACAGTGTATTTGGAAAAATTTCACAATCTTATATTAAGGTGTAGAATCGATTTTTTAGTACATATGCACTAAGCAATCGATACCAAGTTGCGTAAAAATATGAACTATACATATTTATGCTAATTAACCGTTTTGAGGTTATTGGAGTTGTCATATAGCCATAACGACAGTGTATTTGGAAAAATTTCACAATCTTATATTAAGGTGTAGAATCGATTTTTTAGTACATATGCACTAAGTAGCCGATACCAAGTTGCGTAAAAATATGAACTATACATATTTATGCTAATTAACCGTTTTGAGGTTATTGGAGATGTCATATAGCCGTAACGACAGTGTATTTGGAAAAATTTCACAATCTTATATTAAGGTGTAGAATCGATTTTTTAGTACATATGCACTAAGTAATCGATACCAAGTTGCGTAAAAATATGAACTATACATATCTATGCTAATTAGGTTTTGAGGTTATTGGAGTTTTCATATAGCTATAACGACAGTGTATTTGGAAAAATTTCACAATCTTATATTAAGGTGTAGAATCGATTTTTTAGTACATATGCACTAAGCAATCTATACCAAGTTGCGTAAAAATATGAACTATACATATTTATGCTAATTAGCTGTTTTGAGGTTATTGGAGTTATCATATAGCCGTAACGACAGTGTATTTGGAAAAATTTCACAATCTTATATTAAGGTGTAGAATCGATTTTTTAGTACATATGCACTAAGCAATCGATACCAAGTTGCGTAAAAATATGAACTATACATATTTATGCTAATTAACCGTTTTGAGGTTATTGGAGATGTCATATAGCCGTAACGACAGTGTATTTGGAAAAATTTCACAATCTTATATTAAGGTGTAGAATCGATTTTTTAGTACATATGCACTAAGTAATCGATACCAAGTTGCGTAAAAATATGAACTATACATATTTATGCTAATTAACCGTTTTGAGGTTATTGGAGTTGTCATATAGCCATAACGACAGTGTATTTGGAAAAATTTCACAATCTTATATTAAGGTGTAGAATCGATTTTTTAGTACATATACATTAAGCAATCGATACCAAGTTGCGTAAAAATATGAACTATACATATTTATGCTAATTAACCGTTTTGAGGTTATTGGAGTTGTCATATAGCCATAACGACAGTGTATTTGGAAAAATTTCACAATCTTATATTAAGGTGTAGAATCGATTTTTTAGTACATATGCACTAAGAAATCGATACCAAGTTGCGTAAAAATATGAACTATACATATTTATGCTAATTAACCGTTTTGAGGTTATTGGAGTTGTCATATAGCCATAACGACAGTGTATTTGGAAAAATTTCACAATCTTATATTAAGGTGTAGAATCCATTTTTTAGTACATATACATTAAGCAATCGATACCAAGTTGCGTAAAAATATGAACTATACATATTTATGCTAATTAGCTGTTTTGAGGTTATTGGAGTTATCATATAGCCGTAACGACAGTGTATTTGGAAAAATTTCACAATCTTATATTAAGGCGGAGAATCGATATTTTAGTACACATGCACTAAGCAATCGATACCAAGTTGCGTAAAAATATGAACTATACATATTTATGCTAATTAACCGTTTTGAGGTTATTGGAGTTGTCATATAGCCATAACGACAGTGTATTTGGAAAAATTTCACAATCTTATATTAAGGTGTAGAATCCATTTTTTAGTACATATACATTAAGCAATCGATACCAAGTTGCGTAGAAATATGAACTATACATATTTATGCTAATTAACCGTTTTGAGGTTATTGGAGTTGTCATATAGCCATAACGACAGTGTATTTGGAAAAATTTCACAATCTTATATTAAGGCGTAGAATCGATTTTGTAGTACATATGCCCTAAGAAATCGATACCAAGTTGCGTAAAAATATGAACTATACATATTTATGCTAATAAGCCGTTTTGAGGTTATTGGAGTTGTCATATAGCCATAACGACAGTGTATTTGGAAAAATTTCACAATCTTATATTAAGGTGTAGAATCGATTTTGAAGTTATACTTCTTATACGACGCCGGAAAAGGTTGCGATAGATTCTGGTTGCGCAACCTTCCATATAAAAGTAACGCAAAGTTGCGCAACGCAAAGTTGCGCAACCTCGCTCCATAAATCATACTTAACCAAATCATACTTAAGTCAACGAAACCTAAGTGTCAATGGTGGTCTTGGTGGTAAGCGCCTAGACTGTGACGATGTGAACACTGGTTCGAATCCCAACAGAATTTACATTTAATTTTTTTTTTTTTTTTTTTTTTTTTTAATTTTTTACTTTTTAACATCGTATACTATACTAATAAATATTTTTCTTACTAATAGAAATTAAATTTATCACAGCAATATTATGTATATGTATATACATATTATGTATATGTATATTGCTGTGATAAATTTATTGCGAAAGCAAATGTTCTACAAATGTATATCGTCACCTGAAATGCAAATTAACGTAACAACATTTTCAGAAATTTACAGTGGCATGAATGAAACACGGAATAAAATGGAACATGAGTGAAACAAAATATTAATATTGGTTAAAACTGGTTTATATATGACCGCAGAACCAGAAAATGTTGAACATATTTAAAATTATGTATATAATTTGAAGTAGTGAAGCGTAATCAATAAGACACTCAATTCCGAATTTTTTGATGATACGTTATTTTGCATTTCAGGTGACGATATGTATATTCTATACTTAAACAAAATTTTTAGAACCATCGTATGTTTCTTGCATGCATAACCAAATCATACTTAAGTCAACGAAACCTAAGTGTCAATGGTGGTGTTGGTGGTAAGCGCTTGGAAAGTCAAGATGCTACGAGTGCCACAGGTTCGAATCCCGACAGAATAAATTTTTAATTTTTTGCTTTTATTTATTTATTTTTCTTTATTTTAATTTTTAAATTTATCACAGCAATATTATGTATACATATGTATATTATGTATATTGCTGTGATAAATTTAATTTCTATTAGTAAGAAAAATATTTATTTGTATAGTATACGATGTTAAAAGGCATACATCTTCTATCCTATCTTGTGTATCTGCACATGCTCATATGAGTGTATGTATATGCATGTGCGCGTTCAGAAATTGAAATCATATTTTCATCACTTATCAATATACTTATTACATGTGCGCGCATTGACTTGCATGTTCATACATTCATATATACTTATATGTACGTATATTTGCATACATTGCCGAAAAAATAATGCACAAGCATACAAACACATAATAAATTTATAAAATGTGAATTTAAGTTTTCTAGTTTTCTTTCATACAAAATGATATGCATTTCTGAATATCACTAAGAAGTATAACTTCATCCGCGCGTAGGGACTCCACGCACCTTTTTTTTAGTACAGATGCACTAAGCAATCTATACCAAGATGCGTAAAAATATGAACTATACATATATATGCAAATTAGCAGTTTTAAGGTTATTGGAGTTATCGTATAGCCGTAACAACAGTGTATTTGGAAAAATTTCACAATCTTATATTAAGGTGTAGAATCGATTTTTTAGTACAGTTGCACTAAGCAATCTATACCAAGCTGCGTAAAAATATGAACTTTACATATTTATGCTAATTAACCGTTTTGAGGTTATTGGAGTTGTCATATAGCCATAACGACAGTGTATTTGGAAAAATTTCACAATCTTATATTAAGGTGTATAATCGATTTTTTAGTACAGATGCACTAAGCAATCTATACCAAGTTGCGTAAAAATATGAACTATACATATTTGTGCTTATTAGCCGTTTTGAGGTTATTGGAGTTGTCATATAGCCATAACGACAGTGTATTTGGAAAAATTTCACAATCTTATAAAGGGTGATTTTTTAAGAGCTTGATAACTTTTTTTAAAAAAAAACGCATAAAATTTGCAAAATCTCATCGGTTCTTTATTTGAAACGTTAGATTGGTTCATGACATTTACTTTTTGAAGATAATTTCATTTAAATGTTGACCGCGGCTGCGTCTTAGGTGGTCCATTCGGAAAGTCCAATTTTGGGCAACTTTTTCGAGCATTTCGGCCGGAATAGCCCGAATTTCTTCGGAAATGTTGTCTTCCAAAGCTGGAATAGTTGCTGGCTTATTTCTGTAGACTTTAGACTTGACGTAGCCCCACAAAAAATAGTCTAAAGGCGTTAAATCGCATGATCTTGGTGGCCAACTTACGGGTCCATTTCTTGAGATGAATTGTTGTCCGAAGTTTTCCCTCAAAATGGCCATAGAATCGCGAGCTGTGTGGCATGTAGCGCCATCTTGTTGAAACCACATGTCAACCAAGTTCAGTTCTTCCATTTTTGGCAACAAAAAGTTTGTTAGCATCGAACGATAGCGATCGCCATTCACCGTAACGTTGCGTCCAACAGCATCTTTGAAAAAATACGGTCCAATGATTCCACCAGCGTACAAACCACACCAAACAGTGCATTTTTCGGGATGCATGGGCAGTTCTTGAACGGCTTCTGGTTGCTCTTCACCCCAAATGCGGCAATTTTGCTTATTTACGTAGCCATTCAACCAGAAATGAGCCTCATCGCTGAACAAAACACGCGCGCGAAACACATTTCGAACCGAACACTGATTTTGGTAATAAAATTCAATGATTTGCAAGCGTTGCTCGTTAGTAAGTCTATTCATGATGAAATGTCAAAGCATACTGAGCATCTTTCTCTTTGACACCATGTCTGAAATACCACGTGATCTGTCAAATACTAATGCATGAAAATCCTAACCTCAAAAAAATCACCCGTTATATGCAAATTAGCCGTTTTAAGGTTATTGGAGTTATCATATAGCCGTAACGACAGTGTATTTGGAAAAATTTCACAATCTTATATTAAGGTGTAGAATCGATTTTTTAGTACAGATGCACTAAGCAATCTATACCAAGTTGCGTAAAAATATGAACTATACATATTTATGCTAATTAACCGTTTTGAGGTTATTGGAGTTGTCATATAGCCATAACGACAGTGTATTTGGAAAAATTTCACAATCTTATATTAAGGTGTAGAATCGATTTTTTAGTACATATGCACTAAGCAATCTATACCAAGTTGCGTAAAAATATGAACTATACATATTTATGCTTATTAGCCGTTTTGAGGTTATTGGAGTTGTCATATAGCCATAACGACAGTGTATTTGGAAAAATTTCACAATCTTATATTAAGGTGTAGAATCGATTTTTAGTACATATGCACTAAGCAATCGATACCAAGTTGCGTAAAAATATGAACTATACATATTTATGCTAATTAGCCGTTTTGAGGTTATTGGAGTTGTCATATAGCCATAACGACAGTGTATTTGGAAAAATTTCACAATCTTATATTAAGGTGTAGAATCGATTTTTTAGTACATATGCACTAAGTAATCGATACCAAGTTGCGTAAAAATATGAACTATACATATTTATGCTAATTAACCGTTTTGAGGTTATTGGAGATGTCATATAGCCATAACGACAGTGTATTTGGAAAAATTTCACAATCTTATATTAAGGTGTAGAATCGATTTTTTAGTACATATGCACTAAGTAATCGATACCAAGTTGCGTAAAAATATGAACTATACATATTTATGCTAATTAACCGTTTTGAGGTTATTGGAGTTGTCATATAGCCATAACGACAGTGTATTTGGAAAAATTTCACAATCTTATATTAAGGTGTAGAATCGATTTTTTAGTACATATGCACTAAGTAGCCGATACCAAGTTGCGTAAAAATATGAACTATACATATTTATGCTAATTAACCGTTTTGAGGTTATTGGAGATGTCATATAGCCGTAACGACAGTGTATTTGGAAAAATTTCACAATCTTATATTAAGGTGTAGAATCGATTTTTTAGTACATATGCACTAAGTAACCGATACCAAGTTGCGTAAAAATATGAACTATACATATTTATGCTAATTAGGCTTTTTGAGGTTATTGGAGTTGTCATATAGCCATAACGACAGTGTATTTGGAAAAATTTCACAATCTTATATTAAGGTGTAGAATCGATTTTTTAGTACATATGCACTAAGCAATCGATACCAAGTTGCGTAAAAATATGAACTATACATATTTATGCTAATTAACCGTTTTGAAGTTATTGGAGTTGTCATATAGCCATAACGACAGTGTATTTGGAAAAATTTCACAATCTTATATTAAGGTGTAGAATCGATTTTTTAGTACATATACACTAAGTAATCGAAACCAAGTTGCGTAAAAATATGAACTATACATATTTATGCTAATTAGCTGTTTTGAGGTTATTGGAGTTTTCATATAGCCATAACGACAGTGTATTTGGAAAAATTTCACAATCTTATATTAAGGTGTAGAATCCATTTTTTAGTACAGATGCACTAAGCAATCTATACCAAGTTGCGTAAAAATATGAACTATACATATTTATGCTAATTAACCGTTTTGAAGTTATTGGAGTTGCCACATAACCATAATGACAGTGAATTTGGAAAAATTTCACAATCTTATATTAAGGTGTAGAATCCATTTTTTAAGTACATATGCACTAAGTAATCGATACCAAGTTGCGTAAAAATATGAACTTTACATGTTTATGTTAATTAGCCTCTTTGAAGTTATTGGAGTTGCCACATAGCCATAATGACAGTGAATTTGGAAAAATTTCACAATCTTATATTAAGGGGTAGAATCGATTTTTTAGTACATATGCACTAAGCAATCAAAAACAATTTGCGTAAAAATATGAACTATACATATTTATGCTAATTAGCCGTTTTGAGGTTATTGGAGTTGTCATATAGCCATAACGACAGTGTATTTGGAAAAATTTCACAATCTTATATTAAGGTGTAGAATCGATTTTTTAGTACATATACATTAAGCAATCGATACCAAGTTGCGTAAAAATATGAACTATACATATTTATGCTAATTAACCGTTTTGAGGTTATTGGAGTTGTCATATAGCCATAACGACAGTGTATTTGGAAAAATTTCACAATCTTATATTAAGGTGTAGAATCGATTTTTTAGTACATATGCACTAAGTAACCGATACCAAGTTGCGTAAAAATATGAACTATACATATTTATGCTAATTAGCTGTTTTGAGGTTATTGGAGTTTTCATATAGCCATAACGACAGTGTATTTGGAAAAATTTCACAATCTTATATTAAGGTGTAGAATCGATTTTTTAGTACATATGCACTAAGCAATCGATACCAAGTTGCGTAAAAATATGAACTATACATATTTATGCTAATTAACCGTTTTGAGGTTATTGGAGTTGTCATATAGCCATAACGACAGTGTATTTGGAAAAATTTCACAATCTTATATTAAGGTGTAGAATCGATTTTTTAGTACATATACACTAAGTAACCGATACCAAGTTGCGTAAAAATATGAACTATACATATTTATGCTAATTAGCTGTTTTGAGGTTATTGGAGTTTTCATATAGCCATAACGACAGTGTATTTGGAAAAATTTCACAATCTTATATTAAGGTGTAGAATCGATTTTTTAGTACATATGCACTAAGCAATCGATACCAAGTTGCGTAAAAATATGAACTATACATATTTATGCTAATTAACCGTTTTGAGGTTATTGGAGTTGTCATATAGCCATAACGACAGTGTATTTGGAAAAATTTCACAATCTTATATTAAGGTGTAGAATCGATTTTTTAGTACATATACATTAAGTAATCGATACCAAGTTGCGTAAAAATATGAACTATACATATTTATGCTAATTAGCTGTTTTGAGGTTATTAGAGTTGTCATATAGCCATAACGACAGTGTATTTGGAAAAATTTCACAATCTTATATTAAGGTGTAGAATCGATTTTTTAGTACATATACATTAAGTAATCGATACCAAGTTGCGTAAAAATATGAACTATACATATTTATGCTAATTAACCGTTTTGAGGTTATTGGAGTTGTCATATAGCCATAACGACAGTGTATTTGGAAAAATTTCACAATCTTATATTAAGGTGTAGAATCGATTTTTTAGTACATATGCACTAAGTAGCCGATACCAAGTTGCGTAAAAATATGAACTATACATATTTATGCTAATTAGCTGTTTTGAGGTTATTGGAGTTGTCATATAGCCATAACGACAGTGTATTTGGAAAAATTTCACAATCTTATATTAAGGTGTAGAATCGATTTTTTAGTACATATGCACTAAGCAATCGATACCAAGTTGCGTAAAAATATGAACTATACATATTTATGCTAATTAACCGTTTTGAGGTTATTGGAGTTGTCATATAGCCGTAACGACAGTGTATTTGGAAAAATTTCACAATCTTATATTAAGGTGTAGAATCGATTTTTTAGTACATATGCACTAAGCAATCGATACCAAGTTGCGTAAAAATATGAACTATACATATTTATGCTAATTAACCGTTTTGAGGTTATTGGAGATGTCATATAGCCATAACGACAGTGTATTTGGAAAAATTTCACAATCTTATATTAAGGTGTAGAATCGATTTTTTAGTACATATGCACTAAGTAATCGATACCAAGTTGCGTAAAAATATGAACTATACATATTTATGCTAATTAGCTGTTTTGAGGTTATTGGAGATGTCATATAGCCATAACGACAGTGCATTTGGAAAAATTTCACAATCTTATATTAAGGTGTAGAATCGATTTTTTAGTACATATGCACTAAGCAATCGATACCAAGTTGCGTAAAAATATGAACTATACATATTTATGCTAATTAACCGTTTTGAGGTTATTGGAGTTGTCATATAGCCATAACGACAGTGTATTTGGAAAAATTTCACAATCTTATATTAAGGTGTAGAATCGATTTTTTAGTACATATGCACTAAGTAATCGATACCAAGTTGCGTAAAAATATGAACTATACATATTTATGCTAATTAACCGTTTTGAGGTTATTGGAGTTGTCATATAGCCATAACGACAGTGTATTTGGAAAAATTTCACAATCTTATATTAAGGAGTAGAATCGATCTTTTAGTACATATGCACTAAGCAATCGATACCAAGTTGCGTAAAAATATGAACTATACATATTTATGCTAATTAACCGTTTTGAGGTTATTGGAGATGTCATATAGCCATAACGACAGTGTATTTGGAAAAATTTCACAATCTTATATTAAGGTGTAGAATCGATTTTTTAGTACATATGCACTAAGTAACCGATACCAAGTTGCGTAAAAATATGAACTATACATATTTATGCTAATTAATCGTTTTGAGGTTATTGGAGTTGTCATATAGCCATAACGACAGTGTATTTGGAAAAATTTCACAATCTTATATTAAGGTGTAGAATCGATTTTTTAGTACATATGCACTAAGCAATCGATACCAAGTTGCGTAAAAATATGAACTATACATATTTATGCTAATTAGCCGTTTTGAGGTTATTGGAGTTGTCATATAGCCATAACGACAGTGTATTTGGAAAAATTTCACAATCTTATATTAAGGTGTAGAATCCATTTTTTAGTACATATACATTAAGCAATCGATACCAAGTTGCGTAAAAATATGAACTATACATATTTATGCTAATTAACCGTTTTGAGATTATAAGAGTTGCCATACAGCCATAACGACAGTGTATTTGGAAAAATTTCACAATCTTATATTAAGGTGTAGAATCGATTTTTTAGTACATATGCACTAAGTAATCGATACCAAGTTGCGTAAAAATATGAACTATACATATTTTTGCTAATTAGCTGTTTTGAGGTTATTGGAGTTTTCATATAGCCATAACGACAGTGTATTTGGAAAAATTTCACAATTTTATATTAAGGTGTAGAATCTGTTTTTTAGTACATATGCACTAAGCAATCAAAAACAATTTGCGTAAAAATATGAACTATACATATTCATGTTAATTAACCGTTTTGAAGTTATTGGAGTTGCCACATAACCATAATGAGAGTGAATTTGGAAGAATTTCACAATCTTATATTAAGGTGTAGAATCGATTTTTTAGTACATATACACTAAGTAATCGAAACCAAGTTGCGTAAAAATATGAACTATACATATTTTTGCTAATTAGCTGTTTTGAGGTTATTGGAGTTTTCATATAGCCATAACGACAGTGTATTTGGAAAAATTTCACAATTTTATATTAAGGTGTAGAATCTGTTTTTTAGTACAGATGCAGTAAGCAATCTATACCAAGTTGCGTAAAAATATTAACTATACATATTCATGTTAATTAACCGTTTTGAAGTTATTGGAGTTGCCACATAACCATAATGAGAGTGAATTTGGAAGAATTTCACAATCTTATATTAAGGTGTAGAATCGATTTTTTAGTACATATACACTAAGTAATCGATACCAAGTTGCGTAAAAATATGAACTTTACATGTTTATGTTAATTAGCCTCTTTGAAGTTATTAAAGTTGCCACATAGCCATAATGACAGTGAATTTGGAAAAATTTCACAATCTTCTATTAAGGTGTAGAATCGATTTTTTAGTACATATACACTAAGTAATCGATACCAAGTTGCGTAAAAATATGAACTATACATATTTATGCTAACTAACCGTTTTGAGGTTATTGGAGTTGTCATATAGCCATAACGACAGTGGATTTGGAAAAATATCACAATCTTATATTAAGGTGTAGAATCGCTTTTGTAGTACATATGCACGAAGTAGCCGATACCAAGTTGCGTAAAAATATGAACTATACATATTTATGCTAATTAGGCTTTTTGAATTTATTGGAGTTGTCATATAGCCATAACGGCAGTGCATTTGGAAAAATTGTACAATAATATATTAAGGTGTAGAATCGATTTTTTAGTACGTATGCACTAAGCAATCGAAACCAATTTGCGTAAAAATATGAACTATACATATTTATGCTAATTAGCCGTTTTGAGGTTTTTGGAGTTGTCATATAGCCATAACGACAGTGTATTTGGAAAAATTTCACAATCTTATATTAAGGTGTAGAATCGATTTTGTAGTACATATGCACTAAGTAGCCGATACCAAGTTGCGTAAAAATATGAACTATACATATTTATGCTAATTAGCCTCTTTGAAGTTATTGGAGTTGCCACATAGCCATAATGACAGTGAATTTGGAAAAATTTCACAATCTTATATTGAGGTGTAGAATCGATTTTTTAGTCCATATGCACTAAGTTACCGATACCAAGTTGCGTAAAAATATGAACTGTACATATTTATGCTAATTAGCTGTTTCGAGGTTATTGGAGATGTCATATAGCCGTAACGACAGTGTATTTGGAAAAATTTCACAATCTTATATTAAGGTGTAGAATCCATTTTTTAGTACATATGCACTAAGTAATCGATACCAAGTTGCGTAAAAATATGAACTATACATATTTATGCTAATTAGCCTCTTTGAAGTTATTGGAGTTGTCACATAGCCATAACGACAGTGAATTTGGAAAAATTTCACAATCTTATATTAAGGTGTAGAATCGATTTTTTAGTACATATGCACTAAGCAATCTATACCAAGTTGCGTAAAAATATGAACTATACATATTTATGCTAATTAACCGTTTTGAGGTTATTGGAGTTGTCATATAGCCGTAACGACAGTGTATTTGGAAAAATTTCACAATCTTATATTAAGGTGTAGAATCGATTTTTTAGTACATATGCACTAAGTAGTCGATACCAAGTTGCGTAAAAATATGAACTATACATATTTATGCTAATTAGCTGTTTCGAGGTTATTGGAGATGTCATATAGCCGTAACGACAGTGTATTTGGAAAAATTTCACAATCTTATATTAAGGTGTAGAATCCATTTTTTTAGTACATATACATTAAGCAATCGATACCAAGTTGCGTAAAAATATGAACTATACATATTTATGCTAATTAACCGTTTTGAGGTTATTGGAGTTGTCATATAGCCGTAACGACAGTGTATTTGGAAAAAATTCACAATCTTATATTAAGGTGTAGAATCGATTTTTTAGTACAGATGCACTAAGTAACCGATACCAAGTTGCGTAAAAATATGAACTATACATATTTATGCTAATTAACCGTTTTGAGGTTATTGGAGATGTCATATAGCCGTAACGACAGTGTATTTGGAAAAATTTCACAATCTTATATTAAGGTGTAGAATCGATTTTTTAGTACATATGCACTAAGCAATCTATACCAAGTTGCGTAAAAATATGAACTATACATATTTATGCTAATTAGCTGTTTTGAGGTTATTGGAGTTGTCATATAGCCATAACGACAGTGTATTTGGAAAAATTTCACAATCTTATATTAAGGTGTAGAATCCATTTTTTAGTACATATACATTAAGCAATCGATACCAAGTTGCGTAAAAATATGAACTATACATATTTATGCTAATTAGCTGTTTTGAGGTTATTGGAGTTGTCATATAGCCATAACGACAGTGTATTTGGAAAAATTTCACAATCTTATATTAAGGTGTAGAATCGATTTTTTAGTACATATGCACTAAGCAATCTATACCAAGTTGCGTAAAAATATGAACTATACATATTTATGCTAATTAGCTGTTTTGAGGTTATTGGAGTTGTCATATAGCCATAACGACAGTGTATTTGGAAAAATTTCACAATCTTATATTAAGGTGTAGAATCCATTTTTTAGTACATATGCACTAAGCAATCGATACCAAGTTGCGTAAAAATATGAACTATACATATTTATGCTAATTAGCTGTTTTGAGGTTATTGGAGTTGTCATATAGCCATAACGACAGTGTATTTGGAAAAATTTCACAATCTTATATTAAGGTGTAGAATCCATTTTTTAGTACATATGCACTAAGCAATCGATACCAAGTTGCGTAAAAATATGAACTATACATATTTATGCTAATTAACCGTTTTGAGGTTATTGGAGTTGTCATATAGCCGTAACGACAGTGTATTTGGAAAAATTTCACAATCTTATATTAAGGTGTAGAATCGATTTTTTAGTACATATGCACTAAGTAATCGATACCAAGTTGCGTAAAAATATGAACTATACATATTTATGCTAATTAACCGTTTTGAGGTTATTGGAGTTGTCATATAGCCATAACGACAGTGTATTTGGAAAAATTTCACAATCTTATATTAAGGTGTAGAATCGATTTTTTAGTACACATGCACTAAGCAATCGATACCAAGTTGCGTAAAAATATGAACTATACATATTTATGCTAATTAGCTGTTTTGAGGTTATTGGAGATGTCATATAGCCGTAACGACAGTGTATTTGGAAAAATTTCACAATCTTATATTAAGGTGTAGAATCGATTTTTTAGTACATATGCACTAAGCAATCGATACCAAGTTGCGTAAAAATATGAACTATACATATTTATGCTAATTAGCTGTTTTGAGGTTATTGGAGTTGTCATATAGCCGTAACGACAGTGTATTTGGAAAAATTTCACAATCTTATATTAAGGTGTAGAATCGATTTTTTAGTACAGATGCACTAAGCAATCGATACCAAGTTGCGTAAAAATATGAACTATACATATTTATGCTAATTAGCTGTTTTGAGGTTATTGGAGTTGTCATATAGCCATAACGACAGTGTATTTGGAAAAATTTCACAATCTTATATTAAGGTGTAGAATCGATTTTTTACTACATATGCACTAAGCAATCGATACCAAGTTGCGTAAAAATATGAACTATACATATTTTTGCTAATTAGCTGTTTTGAGGTTATTGGAGTTGTCATATAGCCATAACGACAGTGTATTTGGAAAAATTTCACAATCTTATATTAAGGTGTGGAATCGATTTTGTAGTACATATGCACTAAGCAATCGATACCAAGTTGCGTAAAAATATGAACTATACATATTTGTGCTAATTAGCTGTTTTGAGGTTATTGGAGGTGTCATACAGCCATAACGACTGTGTATTTGGAAAAATTTCACAATCTTATATTAAGGTGTAGAATCGATTTTTTAGTACATATGCACTAAGCAATACCAAGTTGCGTAAAAATATGAACTATACATATTTATGCTAATTAGCCGTTTTGAGGTTATTGGAGTTGTCATATAGCCATAACGACAGTGTATTTGTAAAAATTTCACAATCTTATATTAAGGTGTAGAATCGATTTTTTAGTACATATGCACTAAGCAATCGATACCAAGTTGCGTAAAAATATGAACTATACATATATATGCTAATTAGCAGTTTTAAGGTTATTGGAGTTGTCATATAGCCATAACGACAGTGTATTTGGAAAAATTTCACAATCTTATATTAAGGTGTAGAATCGATTTTTTAGTACACATGCACTAAGCAATCGATACCAAGTTGCGTAAAAATATGAACTAAACATAATTATGCTAATTAACCGTTTTGAGGTTATTTGAGTTGTCATATAGCCATAACGACAGTGTATTTGGAAAAATTTCACAATCTTATGTTAACGCGTAGAATCGATTTTTTAGTACATGTGCACTAAGCAATCGATACAAAGTTGCGTCAAAATATGAACTATACATATTTATGCTAATTAGCCGTTTTGAAGTTATTGGAGTTGTCATATAGCCATAACGACAGTGTATTTGGAAAAATTTCACAATCTTATATTAAGGTGTAGAATCGATTTTTTAGTACATATGCACTAAGCAATCGAAACCAATTTGCGTAAAAATATGAACTATACATATTTATGCTAATTAGCCGTTTTGAGGTTATTGGAGTTGTCATATAGCCATAACGACAGTGTATTTGGAAAAATTTCACAATCTTATATTAAGGTGTAGAATCGATTTTTTAGTACAGATGCACTAAGCAACCGATACCAAGTTGCGTAAAAATATGAACTATACATATTTATGCTAATTAACCGTTTTGAGGTTATTGGAGATGTCATATAGCCGTAACGATAGTGTATTAGGAAAAATTTCGCAATCTTATATTAAGGTGTAGAATCGATTTTGTAGTACATATGCACTAAGAAATCGATACCAAGTTGCGTAAAAATATGAACTATACATATTTATGCTAATTAGCTGTTTTGAGGTTTCTGCAGATGTCATATAGCCATAACGACAGTGTATTTGGAAATATTTGACAATCTTATATTAAGGTGTAGAATCGATTTTTTAGTACACATGCACTACGCAATCGATACCAAGTCGCGTCAAAATATGAACTATACATATTTATGCTAATTAGCCGTTTTGAGGTTATTGGAGTTGTCATATAGCCACAACAACAGTGCATTTGGAAAAATTTCACAATCTTATATTAAGGCGTAGAATCGATTTTTTAGTTCATATACACTAAGCAATCGATACCAAGTTGCGCAGAAATATGAACTATACATATTTATGCTAATTAGCTGTTTTGAGGTTATTGTAGTTGTCATATAGCCATAACGACAGTGTATTTGGAAAAATTTCACAATCTTATATTAAGGTGTATAATCGATTTTTTAGTACATATGCACTAAGTAGTCGATACCAAGTTGCGTTAAAATATGAACTATACATATTTATGCTAATTAGCCGTTTTGAGGTTATTGGAGTTGTCATATAGCCATAACGACAGTGTATTTGGAAAAATTTCACAATCTTATATTAAGGTGTAGAATCGATTTTTTAGTCCATATGCACTAAGCAATCGATACCAAGTTGCGTAAAAATATGAACTATACATATTTATGCTAATTAGCCTTTTTGAGGTTATTGGAGTTGTCATATAGCCATAACGACAGTGTATTTGGAAAAATTTCACAATCTTATATTAAGGTGTAGAATCGATTTTTTAGTACATATGCACTAAGTAATCGATACCAAGTTGCGTAAAAATATGAACTATACATATTTATGCTAATTAGCCGTTTTGAGGTTATTGGAGTTGTCATATAGCCATAACGACAGTGTATTTGGAAAAATTTCACAATCTTATATTAAGGTGTAGAAACGATTTTTTAGTACATATGCACTAAGCAATCGATACCAAGTTGCGTCAAAATATGAACTATACATATTTATGCTAATTAGCCGTTTTGAGGTTATTGGGGTTGTCATATAGCCATAACGACAGTGTATTTGGAAAAATTTCACAATCTTATATTAAGGTGTAGAATCGATTTTGTAGTACATATGCACTAAGCAATCGATACCAAGTTGCGTAAAAATATGAACTATACATATTTATGCTAATTAGCTGTTTTGAGGTTATTGGAGTTGTCATATAGCCATAACGACAGTGCATTTGGAAAAATTTCGCAATCTTATATTAAGGTGTAGAAGCGATTTTTTAGTACATATGCACTAAGCAATCGATACCAAGTTGCGTAAAAATATGAACTATACATATTTATGCTTATTAGCTGTTTTGAGGTTATTGGAGTTGTCATATAGCCATAACGACAGTGTATTTGGAAAAATTTCACAATCTTATATTAAGGTGTAGAATCGATTTTTTAGTACATATGCACTAAGCAATCGATACCAAGTTGCGTAAAAATATGAACTATACATATTTATGCTAATTAGCTGTTTTGAGGTTATTGGAGATGTCATATAGCCATAACGACAGTGTATTTGGAAAAATTTCACAATCTTATATTAAGGTGTAGAATCGATTTTTTAGTACATATGCACTAAGCAATCTATACCAAGTTGCGTAAAAATATGAACTATACATATTTATGCTAATTAGCTGTTTTGAGGTTATTGGAGATGTCATATAGCCATAACGACAGTGTATTTGGAAAAATTTCACAATCTTATATTAAGGTGTAGAATCGATTTTGTAGTACATATGCACTAAGTAGCCGATACCAAGTTGCGTAAAAATATGAACTATACATATTTATGCTAATTAACCGTTTTGAGGTTATTGGAGTTGTCATATAGCCATAACGACAGTGTATTTGGAAAAATTTCACAATCTTATATTAAGGCGGAGAATCGATATTTTAGTACACATGCACTAAGCAATCGATACCAAGTTGCGTAAAAATATAAACTATACATATATATGCTAATTAGCCGTTTTAAGGTTTTTGGAGTTATCATATAGCCGTAGCGACAGTGTATTTGGAAAAATTTCCCAATCTTATATTAAGGAGTAGAATCCATTTTTTAAGTACATATGCACTAAGAAATCGATACCAAGTTGCGTAAAAATATGAACTATACATATTTATACTAATTAGCTGTTTTGAGGTTATTGGAGTTCCCATATAGCTATAACGACAGTGTATTTGGAAAAATTTCACAATCTTATATTAAGGTGTAGAATCGATTTTTTAGTACAGATGCACTAAGCAATCTATACTAAGTTGCGTAAAAATATGAACTATACATATTTATGCTAATTAGCTGTTTTGAGGTTATTGGAGATGTCATATAGCCATAACGACAGTGTATTTGGAAAAATTTCACAATCTTATATTAAGGTGTAGAATCGATTTTTTAGTACATATACATTAAGTAGTCGATACCAAGTTGCGTAAAAATATGAACTATACATATTTATGCTAATTAGCTGTTTAGAGGTTATTGGAGGTGTCATATAGCCATAACGACAGTGTATTTGGAAAAATTTCACAATCTTATATTAAGGTGTAGAATCCATTTTTTAGTACATATGCACTAAGCAATCGATACCAAGTTGCGTAAAAATATGAACTATACATATTTATGCTAATTAACCGTTTTGAGGTTATTGGAGTTATCATATAGCCATAACGACAGTGTATTTGGAAAAATTTCACAATCTTATATTAAGGTGTAGAATCGATTTTTTAGTACATATGCACTAAGCAATCGATACCAAGTTTCGTAAAAATATGAACTATACATATTTATTCTAATTAGCCTTTTTGATGTTATTGGAGTTGACAAACAGCCATAACGACAGTGTATTTGGAAAAATTTCACAATCTTATATTAAGGTGTAGAATCGATTTTTTAGTACATATGCACTAAGCACTCGATACCAAGTTGCGTAAAAATATGAACTATACATATTTATGCTAATTAGCCGTTTTGAGGTTATTGGAGTTCCCATATAGCCATAACGACAGTGTATTTGGAAAAATTTCACAATCTTATATTAAGGTGTAGAATCGATTTTTTAGTCCATATGCACTAAGCAATCGATACCAAGTTGCGTAAAAATATGAACTATACATATTTATGCTAATTAGCCGTTTTGAGGTTATTGGAGTTGTCATATAGCCATAACGACAGTGTATTTGGAAAAATTTCACAATCTTATATTAAGGTGTAGAATCGATTTTTTAGTATATATTCACTAAGCAATCTATACCAAGTTGCGTAAAAATATGAACTATACATATTTATGCTAATTAGCCGTTTTGAGGTTATTGGAGTTGTCATATAGCCATAACGACAGTGCATTTGGAAAAATTTCACAATCTTATATTAAGGTGTAGAATCGATTTTTTAGTACATATGCACTAAGTAATCGATACCAAGTTGCGTAAAAATATGAACTATACATATTTATGCTAATTAACCGTTTTGAGGTTATTGGAGTTGTCATATAGCCATAACGACAATGTATTTGGAAAAATTTCACAATCTTATATTAAGGTGTAGAACCGATTTTTTAGTACATATGCACTAAGTAGCCGATACCAAGTTGCGTAAAAATATGAACTATACATATTTATGCTAATTAGCTGTTTTGAGGTTATTGGAGTTGTCATATAGCCATAACGACAGTGTATTTGGAAAAATTTCACAATATTACATTAAGGCGTAGAATCGATTTTTTAGTACATATGCACTAAGTAACCGATACCAAGTTGCGTAAAAATATGAACTATACATATTTATGCTAATTAACCGTTTTGAGGTTATTGGAGTTGTCATATAGCCATAACGACAGTGTATTTGGAAAAATTTCACAATCTTATATTAAGGTGTAGAATCGATTTTTTAGTACATATGCACTAAGCAATCGATACCAAGTTGCGTAAAAATATGAACTATATATATTTATGCTAATTAGCTGTTTTGAGGTTATTGGAGTTGTCATATAGCCATAACGACAGTGTATTTGGAAAAATTTCACAATCTTATATTAAGGTGTAGAATCGATTTTTTAGTACATATGCACTAAGCAATCTATACCAAGTTGCGTAAAAATATGAACTATACATATTTATGCTAATTAACCGTTTTGAGGTTATTGGAGTTGTCATATAGCCATAACGACAGTGTATTTGGAAAAATTTCACAATCTTATATTAAGGTGTAGAATCGATTTTTTAGTACATATGCACTAAGCAATCTATACCAAGTTGCGTAAAAATATGAACTATACATATTTATGCTAATTAACCGTTTTGAGGTTATTGGAGTTGTCATATAGCCATAACGACAGTGTATTTGGAAAAATTTCACAATCTTATATTAAGGTGTAGAATCCATTTTTTAGTACACATGCACTAAGCAATCGATACCAAGTTGCGTAAAAATATGAACTATACATATTTATGCTAATTAACCGTTTTGAGGTTATTGGAGTTGTCATATAGCCATAACGACAGTGTATTTGGAAAAATTTCACAATCTTATATTAAGGTGTAGAATCGATTTTTTAGTACATATGCACTAAGTAGCCGATACCAAGTTGCGTAAAAATATGAACTATACATATTTATGCTAATTAGGCTTTTTGAGGTTATTGGAGTTGTCATATAACCATAATGACATTGAATTTGCAAAAATTTCACAATCTTATATTAAGGCGTAGAATCGATTTTGTAGTACATATGCACTAAGTAGCCGATACCAAGTTGCGTAAAAATATAAACTATACATATATATGCTAATTAGCAGTTTTGAGGTTATTGGAGTTGTCATATAGCCATAACGACAGTGTATTTGGAAAAATTTCACAATCTTATATTAAGGTGTAGAATCGATTTTTTAGTACATATGCACTAAGCAATCGATACCAAGTTGCGTAAAAATATGAACTATACATATTTATGCTAATTAGCCTTTTTGAGGTTATTGGAGTTGTCATATAGCCATAACGACAGTGTATTTGGAAAAATTTCACAATCTTATATTAAGGTGTAGAATCGATTTTTTAGTACATATGCACTAAACAATCGATACCAAGTTGCGTAAAAATATGAACTATACATATTTATGCTAATTAGCTGTTTTGAGGTTATTGGAGATGTCATATAGCCATAACGACAGTGTATTTGGAAAAATTTCACAATCTTATATTAAGGTGTAGAATCGATTTTTTAGTACATATGCACTAAGTAATCGATACCAAGTTGCGTAAAAATATGAACTATACATATTTATGCTTATTAGCCGTTTTGAGGTTATTGGAGTTGTCATATAGCCATAACGAGAGTGTATTTGGAAAAATTTCACAATCTTATATTAAGGTGTAGAATTGATTTTTTAGTACATATGCACTAAGCAATCGATACCAAGTTGCGTAAAAATATGAACTATACATATTTACGCTAATTAGCCGTTATGAGGTTATTGGAGTTGTCATATAGCCATAACGAAAGTGTATTTGGAAAAATTTCACAATCTTATATTAAGTTGTAGAATCCATTTTTTAGTACATATACATTAAGCAATCGGTACCAAGTTGCGTAAAAATATGAACTATACATATTTATGCTAATTAGCTGTTTTGAGGTTATTGGAGTTGGCATATAGCCATAACGACAGTGTATTTGGAAAAATTTCACAATCTTATATTAAGGTGTAGAATCGATTTTTTAGTACATATGCACTAAGCAATCGATACCAAGTTGCGTAAAAATATGAACTATACATATTTATGCTAATTAGCTGTTTTGAGGTTATTGGAGTTGTCATATAGCCATAACGACAGTGTATTTGGAAAAATTTCACAATCTTATATTAAGGTGTAGAATCGATCTTTTAGTACATATGCACTAAGCAATCGATACCAAGTTGCGTAAAAATATGAACTATACATATTTATGCTAATTAGCTGTTTTGAGATTATTGGAGTTGTCATATAGCCATAACGACAGTGTATTTGGAAAAATTTCACAATCTTATATTAAGGTGTAGAATCGATTTTTTAGTACATATGCACTAAGCAATCGATACCAAGTTGCGTAAAAATATGAACTATACATATTTATGCTAATTAGCTGTTTTGAGGTTATTAGAGTTGTCATATAGCCATAACGACAGTGTATTTGGAAAAATTTCACAATCTTATATTAAGGTGTAGAATCGATTTTTTAGTACAGATGCACTAAGCAATCTATACCAAGTTGCGTAAAAATATGAACTATACATATTTATGCTAATTAGTTGTTTTGAGGTTATTGAAGTTGTCATATAGCCATAACGACAGTGTATTTGGAAAAATTTCACAATCTTATATTAAGGTGTAGAATCGATTTTTTACTTCATGTGCACTAAGCAATCGATACCAAGTTGTGCAAAAATATGAACTATACATATTTATGCTAATTAGCTGTTTTGAAGTTATTGGAGATGTCATGTAGCCATAACGACAGTGTATTTGGAAAAATTTCACAATCTTATATTAAGGTGTAGAATCGATTTTTTAGTTCATATGCACTAAGCAATCGATACCAAGTTGCGCAAAAATATGAACTATACATATTTATGCTAATTAGCTGTTTTGAGGTTATTGGAGTTGTCATATAGCCATAACGACAGTGTATTTGGAAAAATTTCACAATCTTATATTAAGGTGTAGAATCGATTTTGTATTACATATGCACTAAGCAATCTATACCAAGTTGCGTAAAAATATGAACTATACATATTTATGCTAATTAACCGTTTTGAGGTTATTGGAGTTGTCATATAGCCATAACGACAGTGTATTTGGAAAAATTTCACAATCTTATATTAAGGTGTAGAATCGATTTTTTAGTACATATGCACTAAGTAACCGATACCAAGTTGCGTAAAAATATGAACTATACATATTTATGCTAATTAACCGTTTTGAGGTTATTGGAGTTGTCATATAGCCATAACGACAGTGTATTTGGAAAAATTTCAGAATCTTACATTAAGGTATAGAATCGATTTTTTAGTACATATGCACTAAGCAATCTATACCAAGTTGCGTAAAAATATGAACTATACATATTTATGCTAATTAGCTGTTTTGAGGTTATTGGAGTTGTCATATAGCCATAACGACAGTGTATTTGGAAAAATTTCACAATCTTATATTAAGGTGTAGAATAGATTTTTTAGTACATATGCACTAAGCAATCGATACCAAGTTGCGCAAAGATATGAACTATACATATTTATGCTAATTAGCCGTTTTGAGGTTATTGGAGTTGTCATATAGCCATAACGACAGTGTATTTGGAAAAATTTCACAATCTTATATTAAGGTGTAGAATCGATTTTTTAGTACACATGCACTACGCAATCGATACCAAGTTGCGTCAAAATATGAACTATACATATTTATGCTAATTAGGTGTTTTGAGGTTATTGGAGATGTCATATAGCCATAACGACAGTGTATTTGGAAAAATTTCACAATCTTATATTAAGGTGTAGAATCGATTTTGTAGTACATATACATTAAGCACTCGATACCAAGTTGCGTAAAGATATGAATTATACATATTCATGCTAATTAGCCGTTTTGAGGTTATTGGAGTTGTCATATAGCCATAACGACAGTGTATTTGGAAAAATTTCACAATCTTATATTAAGGTGTAGAATCGATATTTTAGTACACATGCACTAAGCAATCGATACCAAGTTGCGTAAAAATATGAACTATACATATTTATGCTAATTAGCTGTTTTGAGATTTTTGGAGATGTCATATAGCTATAACGACAGTGTATTTGGAAAAATTTCACAATCTTATATTAAGGTGTAGAATCGATTTTTTAGTACATATGCACTAAGCAATCGATACCAAGTTGCGTAAAAATATGAACTATACATATTTATGCTAATTAGCTGTTTTGAGGTTATTGGAGTTGTCATATAGCCATAACGACAGTGTATTTGGAAAAATTTCACAATCTTATATTAAGGTGTAGAATCGATTTTTTAGTACATATGCACTAAGCAATCGATACCAAGTTGCGTAAAAATATGAACTATACAAATTTATACTAATTAGCTGTTTTGAGGTTATTGGAGTTGTCATATAGCCATAACGACAGTGTATTTGGAAAATTTTCACAATCTTATATTAAGGTGTAGAATCCATTTTTTAGTACATATGCACTAAGCAATCGATACCAAGTTGCGTAAAAATATGAACTATACATATTTATGCTAATTAACCGTTTTGAGGTTATTGGAGTTGTCATATAGCCATAACGACAGTGTATTTGGAAAAATTTCACAATCTTATATTAAGGTGTAGAATCGATTTTTTAGTACATATGCACTAAACAATCGATACCAAGTTGCGTAAAAATATGAACTATACATATTTATGCTAATTAGCCTTTTTGAGGTTATCGGAGTTGTCATATAGCCACAACGACAGTGTATTTGGAAAAATTTCACAATCTTATATTAAGGTGTAGAATCGATTTTTTAGTACATATGCACTACGCAATAGATACCAAGTTGCGTAAAAATATGAACTATACATATTTATGCTAATTAGCTGTTTTGAGGTTATTGGAGTTGTCATATAGCCATAACGACAGTGCATTTGGAAAAATTTCACAATCTTATATTAAGGTGTAGAATCGATTTTTTAGTACATATGCACTAAGCAATCGATACCAAGTTGCGTAAAAATATGAACTATACATATTTATGCTAATTAACCGTTTTGAGGTTATTGGAGTTGTCATATAGCCATAACGACAGTGTTTTTGGAAAAATTTCACTATCTTATATTAAGGTGTAGAATCGATTTTTTAGTACATATGCACTAAGCAATCGATACCAAGTTGCGTAAAAATATGAACTATACATATTTATGCTAATTAGCTGTTTTGAGGTTATTGGAGTTGTCATATAGCCGTAACGACAGTGTATTTGGAAAAATTTCACAATCTTATATTAAGGTGTAGAATCGATTTTTTAGTACATATGCACTACGCAGTCGATACCAAGTTGCGTAAAAATATGAACTATACATATTTATTCTAATTAGCCTTTTTGAAGTTATTGGAGTTGTCATATAGGCATAACGACAGTGTATTTGGAAAAATTTCACAATCTTATATTAAGGTGTGGAATCGATTTTTTAGTACATATGCACTAAGCACTCGATACCAAGTTGCGTAAAAATATGAACTGTACATATTTATGCTAATTAGCTGTTTTGAGGTTATTGGAGATGTCATATAGCCATAACGACAGTGTATTTGGAAAAATTTCACAATCTTATATTAAGGTGTAGAATCGATTTTTTAGTACATATGCACTAAGCAATCTATACCAAGTTGCGTAAAAATATGAACTATACATATTTATGCTAATTAACCGTTTTGAGGTTATTGGAGTTGTCATATAGCCATAACGACAGTGTATTTGGAAAAATTTCACAATCTTATATTAAGGTGTAGAATCGATTTTTTAGTACATATGCACTAAGAAACCGATACCAAGTTGCGTAAAAATATGAACTATACATATTTATGCTAATTAGCTGTTTTAAGGTTTTTGGAGTTATCATATAGCCGTAACGACAGTGTATTTGGAAAAATTTCACAATCTTATATTAAGGTGTAGAATCCATTTTTTAGTACATATGCACTAAACAATCGATACCAAGTTTCGTAAAGATATGAACTATACATATTTATGCTAATTAACCGTTTCGAGGTTATTGGAGTTGTCATATAGCCATAACGACAGTGCATTTGGAAAAATATCAATCTTATATTAAGGTGTAGAATCGATTTTTTAGTACATATACATTAAGCAATCGATACCAAGTTGCGTAAAAATATGAACTATACATATTTATGCTAATTAGCTTTTTGGAGGTTATTGGAGTTGTCATATAGCCATAACGACAGTGTATTTGGAAAAATTTCACAATCTTATATTAAGGTGTAGAATCGATTTTTTAGTACATATGCACTAAGCAATCGATACCAAGTTGCGCAAAAATATGAACTATACATATTTATGCTTATTAGCCGTTTTGAGGTTATTGGAGTTGTCATATAGCCATAACGACAGTGTATTTGGAAAAATTTCACAATCTTATATTAATTTGTAGAATCGATTTTTTAGTACATATGCACTAAGCAATCGATACCAAGTTGCGCAAAAATATGAACTATACATATTTATGCTTATTAGCCGTTTTGAGGTTATTGGAGTTGTCATATAGCCATAACGACAGTGTATTTGGAAAAATTTCACAATCTTATATTTAGTTGTAGAATCGATTTTTTAGTACATATGCACTAAGTAACCGATACCAAGTTGCGTAAAAATATGAACTATACATATTTATGCTAATTAACCGTTTTGAGGTTATTGGAGTTGTCATATAGCCATAACGACAGTGTATTTAGAAAAATTTCACAATCCTATATTAAGGTGTAGAATCGATTTTTTAGTACATATGCACTAAGCACTACCAAGTTGCGTAAAAATATGAACTATACATATTTATGCCAATTAGCTGTTTTGAGGTTATTAGAGTTGTCATATAGCCATAACGACAGTGTATTTAGAAAAATTTCACAATCCTATATTAAGGTGTAGAATCGATTTTTTAGTACATATGCACCAAGCAATCTATACCAAGTTGCGTAAAAATATGAACTATACATGTTTATGCTAATTAACCGTTTTGAGGTTATTGGAGATGTCATATAGCCGTAACGACAGTGTATTTGGAAAAATTTCACAATCTTATATTAAGGTGTAGAATCGATTTTTTAGTACATATGCACTAAGCAATCTATACCAAGTTGCGTAAAAATATGAACTATACATATTTATGCTAATTAGCTGTATTGAGGTTATTGGAGTTGTCATATAGCCATAACGACAGTGTATTTGGAAAAATTTCACAATCTTATATTAAGGTGTAGAATCGATTTTTTAGTACATATGCACTAAGCAATCGATACCAAGTTGCGTAAAAATATGAACTATACATATTTATGCTAATTAACCGTTTTGAGGTTATTGGAGTTATCATATAGCCATAACGACAGTGTATTTGGAAAAATTTCACAATCTTATATTAAGGTGTAGAATCGACTTTTTAGTACACATGCACTACGCAATCGATACCAAGTTGCGTCAAAATATGAACTATACATATTTATGCTAATTAGCCGTTTTGAGGTTATTAGAGTTGTCATATAGCCATAACGACAGTGTATTTGGAAAAATTTCACAATCTTATATTAAGGTGTAGAATCGATTTTTTAGTACATATACATTAAGCAATCGATACCAAGTTGCGTAAAAATATGAACTATACATATTTATGCTAATTAGCCGTTTTGAGGTTATTGGAGTTGTCATATAGCCATAACGACAGTGTATTTGGAAATATTTCACAATCTTATATTAAGGTGTGGAATCGATTTTTAGTACATATGCACTACGCAAACGATACCAAGTTGCGTATAAATATGAACTATACATATTTTTGCTAATTAGCTGTTTTGAGGTTATTGGAGTTGTCATATAGCCATAACGACAGTAAATTAGGAAAAATTTCGCAATCTTATATTAAGGTGTAGAATCGATTTTTTAGTACATATGCACTACGCAAACGATACCAAGTTGCGTAAAAATATGAGCTATACATATTTATGCTAATTAACCGTTTTGAGGTTATTGGAGTTGTCATATAGCCATAACGACAGTGTATTTGGAAAAATTTCACAATCTTATATTAAGGTGTAGAATCCATTTTTTAGTACATATGCACTAAGCAATCGATACCAAGTTGCGTAAAAATACGAACTATACATATTTATGCTAATTAACCGTTTTGAGTTTATTGGAGTTGTCATATAGCCATAACGACAGTGTATTTGGAAAAATTTCACACTCTTATATTAAGGTGTATAATCGATTTTGTAGTACATATGCACTAAGCAATCGATACCAAGTTGCGTAAAAATATGAACTATACATATTTATGCTACTTAGCTGTTTTGAGGTTATTGGAGTTTACATATAGCCATAACGACAGTGTATTTGGAAAAATTTCACAATATTATATTAAGGTGTAGAATCGATTTTTTAGTACAGATGCACTAAGCAATCTATACCAAGTTGCGTAAAAATATGAACTATACATATTTATGCTAATTAACCGTTTTGAGGTTATTGGAGTTGTCATATAGCCATAACGACAGTGTATTTGGAAAAATTTCACAATCTTATATTAAGGTGTAGAATCGATTTTTTAGTACATATGCACTAAGCAATCGATACCAAGTTGCGTAAAAATATGAACTATACATATTTATGCTAATTAGCTGTTTTGAGGTTATTGGAGTTGTCATATAGCCATAACAACAGTGTATTTGGAAAAATTTCACAATCTTATATTAAGGTGTAGAATCGATTTTTTAGTACATATGCATTAAGCAATCGATACCAAGTTGCGTAAAAATATGAACTATACATATTTATGCTAATTAACCGTTTTGAGGTTATTGGAGTTGTCATATAGCCATAACGACAGTGTATTTGGAAAAATTTCACAATATTATATTAAGGTGTAGAATCGATTTTTTAGTCCATATGCACTAAGCAATCGATACCAAGTATCGTAAGAATATGAACTATACATATTTATGCTAATTAACCGTTTTGAGGTTATTGGAGTTGTCATATAGCCAAAAGGCAGTGTATTTGGAAAAATTTCACAATCTTATATTAGGGTGTAGAATATATTTTTTAGTACATATACATTAAGCAATCGGTACCAAGTTGCTTAAAAATATGAGCTATGCATATTTATGCTAATTAACCGTTTTGAGGTTATTGGAGTTGTCATATAGCCATAACGACAGTGTATTTGGAAAAATTTCACAATCTTATATTAAGGTGTAGAATCGATTTTTTAGTACATGTGCACTAAGAAATCGATACCGAGTTGCGTTAAAATATGAACTATACATATTTATGTTAATTAGCCTTTTTGAGGTTATTGGAGTTGTCATATAGCCATAACGACAGTGTATTTGGAAAAATTTCACAATCTTATATTAAGGTGTAGAATCGATTTTTTAGTACATATGCACTAAGCAATCGATACCAAGTTGCGTAAAAATATGAACTATACATATTTATGCTAATTAACCGTTTTGAGGTTATTGGAGTTGTCATATAGCCATAACGACAGTGTATTTGGAAAAATTTCACAATCTTATATTAAGGTGTAGAATCGATTTTTTAGTACATATACATTAAGCAATCGATACCAAGTTGCGTAAAAATATGAACTATACATATTTATGCTAATTAGCTGTTTTGAGGTTATTGGAGTTGTCATATAGCCATAACGACAATGTATTTGGAAAAATTTCACAATCTTATATTAAGGTGTAGAATCGATTTTGTAGTACATATGCACTAAGTAGCCGATACCAAGTTGCGTAAAAATATGAACTATACATATTTATGCTGATTAGCTGTTTTGAGGTTATTGGAGTTTTCATATAGCCATAACGACAGTGTATTTGAAAAAATTTCACAATCTTATATTAAGGTGTAGAATCGATTTTTTAGTACATATGCACTAAGTAATCGATACCAAGTTGCGTAAAAATATGAACTATACATATTTATGCTAATTAACCGTTTTGAGGTTATTGGAGTTGTCATATAGCCATAACGACAGTGTATTTGGAAAAATTTCACAATCTTATATTAAGGTGTAGAATCGATTTTTTAGTACATATGCACTA
Organism: Bactrocera dorsalis; assembly: GCF_023373825.1. Taxonomy (NCBI): domain Eukaryota; kingdom Metazoa; phylum Arthropoda; class Insecta; order Diptera; family Tephritidae; genus Bactrocera; species Bactrocera dorsalis. The sequence continues at coordinate 119,201 of NW_026038087.1, forward strand.
AGCAATCGATACCAAGTTGCGTAAAAATATGAACTATACATATTTATGCTAATTAGCTGTTTTGAGGTTATTGGAGTTGTCATATAGCCATAACGACAGTGTATTTGGAAAAATTTCACAATCTTATATTAAGGTGTAGAATCGATTTTTTAGTACACATGCACTAAGCAATCGATACCAAGTTGCGTGAAAATATGAACTATACATATTTATGCTAATTAACCGTTTTGAGGTTATTGGAGATGTCATATAGCCATAACGACAGTGTATTTGGAAAAATTGTACAATATTATATTAAGACGTAGAATCGATTTTTTAGTACATATGCACTAAGCAATCGATACCAAGTTGCGTAAAAATATGAACTATACATATTTATGCTAATTAGGTGTTTTGAGGTTATTGGAGATGTCATATAGCCATAACGACAGTGCATTAGGAAAAATTTCGCAATCTTATATTAAGGTGTAGAATCGATTTTTTAGTACAGATGCACTAAGCAATCTATACCAAGTTGCGTAAAAATATGAACTATACATATTTATGCTAATTAACCGTTTTGAGGTTATTGGAGTTGTCATATAGCCATAACGACAGTGTATTTGGAAAAATTTCACAATCTTATATTAAGGTGTAGAATCCATTTTTTAGTACATATGTACTAAGTAATCGATACAAAGTTGCGTAAAAATATGAACTATACATATTTATGCTTATTAGCCGTTTTGAGGTTATTGGAGATGCCATATAGCCATAACGACAGTGTATTTGGGAAAATTTCACAATCTTATATTAAGGTGTAGAATCGATTTTTTAGTACATATACATTAAGCAATCGATACCAAGTTGCGTAAAAATATGAACTATACATATTTATGCTAATTAGCTGTTTTGAGGTTATTGGAGATGTCATATAGCCATAACGACAGTGTATTTGGAAAAATTTCACAATCTTATATTAAGGTGTAGAATCCATTTTTTAGTACATATGCACTAAGCAATCGATACCAAGTTGCGTAAAAATATGAACTATATATATTTATGCTAATTAACCGTTTTGAGGTTATTGGAGATGTCATATAGCCATAACGACAGTGTATTTGGAAAAATTTCACAATCTTATATTAAGGTGTAGAATCGATTTTTTAGTACAGATGCACTAAGCAATCGATACCAAGTTGCGTAAAAATATGAACTATACATATTTATGCTAATTAGCTGTTTTGAGGTTATTGGAGATGTCATATAGCCATAACGACAGTGTATTTGGAAAAAATTCACAATCTTATATTAAGGTGTAGAATCGATTTTTTAGTACATATGCACTAAGCAATCGATACCAAGTTGCGTAAAAATATGAACTATACATATTTATGCTAATTAACCGTTTTGAGGTTATTGGAGATGTCATATAGCCATAACGACAGTGTATTTGGAAAAATTTCACAATCTTATATTAAGGTGTAGAATCGATTTTTTAGTACATATGCACTTAGCAATCGATACCAAGTTGCGTAAAAATATGAACTATACATATTTATGCTAATTAACCGTTTTGAGGTTATTGGAGTTCCCATATAGCCATAACGACAGTGTATTTGGCAAAATTTCACAATCTTATATTACGGTGTAGAATCGATTTTTTAGTACATATGCACTAAGCAATCGATTCCAAGTTGCGTCAAAATATGAACTATACATATTTATGCTAATTAGCTGTTTTGAGGTTATTGGAGTTGTCATATAGCCATAACGACAGTGTATTTGGAAAAATTTCACAATCTTATATTAAGGTGTAGAATCGATTTTTTAGTACATATGCACTAAGCACTCGATACCAAGTTGCGTAAAAATATGAACTATACATATTTATGCTAATTAGCTGTTTTGAGGTTATTGGAGTTGTCATATAGCCATAACGACAGTGTATTTGGAAAAATTTCACAATCTTATATTAAGGTGTAGAATCGATTTTTTAGTACATATGCACCAAGCAATCTATACCAAGTTGCGTAAAAATATGAACTATACATATTTATGCTAATTAACCGTTTTGAGGTTATTGGAGTTGTCATATAGCCATAACGACAGTGTATTTTGAAAAATTTCACAATCTTATATTAAGGCGTAGAATCGATTTTTTAGTACATATGCACTAAGCAATCGATACCTAGTTGCGTAAAAATATGAGCTATACATATTTATGCTAATTAGCCTTTTTGAGGTTATTGGAGTTGTCATATAGCCATAACGACAGTGTCTTTGGAAAAATTGTACAATTTTATATTAAGTTGTAGAATCGATTTTTTAGTACATATGCACTAAGCAATCTATACCAAGTTGCGTAAAAATATGAACTATACATATTTATGCTAATTAGCCGTTTTGAGGTTATTGGAGTTGTCATATAGCCATAACGACAGTGTATTTGGAAAAATTTCACAATCTTATATTAAGGTGTAGAATCGATTTTTTAGTACATATGCACTAAGTAATCGATACCAAGTTGCGTAAAAATATGAACTATACATATTTATGCTAATTAACCGTTTTGAGGTTATTGGAGTTGTCATATAGCCATAACGACAGTGTATTTGGAAAAATTTCACAATCTTATATTAAGGTGTAGAATCGATTTTTTAGTACATATGCACTAAGCAATCGATACCAAGTTTCGTAAAAATATGAACTATACATATTTATGCTAATTAGCTGTTTTGAGGTTATTGGAGTTGTCATATAGCCATAACGACAGTGTATTTGGAAAAATTTCACAATCTTATATTAAGGTGTAGAATCGATTTTATAGTACATATGCACTAAGCAATCGATACCAAGTTGCGTAAAAATATGAACTATACATATTTAGGCTAATTAACCGTTTTGAGGTTATTAGAGTTGTCATATAGCCATAACGACAGTGTATTTGGAAAAATTTCACAATCTCATATTAAGGTGTAGAATCGATTTTTCAGTACAGATGCACTAAGCAATCGATACCAAGTTGCGCAAAAATATGAACTAAACATATTTATGCTAATTAGCTGTTTTGAGGTTATTGGAGTTGTCATATAGCCATAACGACAGTGTATTTGGAAAAATTTCACAATCTTATATTAAGGTGTAGAATCGATTTTTTAGTACATATGCACTAAGCAATCGATACCAAGTTGCGTAAAAATATGAACTATACATATGTATGCTAATTAACCGTTTTGAGGTTATTGGAGTTGTCATATAGCCATAACGACAGTGTATTTGGAAAAATTTCACAATCTTATATTAAGGTGTAGAATCGATTTTTTAGTACATATGCACTAAGCAATCTATACCAAGTTGCGTAGAAATATGAACTATACATATTTATGCTAATTAGCCTTTTTGAGGTTATTGGAGTTGTCATATAGCCATAACGACAGTGTATTTGGAAAAATTTCACAATCTTATATTAAGGTGTAGAATCGATTTTTTAGTACATATGCACTAAGCAATCGATACCAAGTTGCGTAAAAATATGAACTATACATATTTATGCTAATTAACCGTTTTGAGGTTATTGGAGTTGTCATATAGCCATAACGACAGTGTATTTGGAAAAATTTCACAATCTTATATTAAGGTGTAGAATCGATTTTTTAGTACATATGCACTAAGTAGTCGATACCAAGTTGCGTAAAAATATGAACTATACATATTTATGCTAATTAGCTTTTTGGAGGTTATTGGACTTGTCATATAGCCATAACGACAGTGTATTTGGAAAAATTTCACAATCTTATATTAAGGTGTAGAATCGATTTTGTAGTACACATGCACTAAGCAATCGATACCAAGTTGCGTTAAAATATGAACTATACATATTTATGCTAATTAGCCGTTTTGAGGTTATTGGAGTTGTCATATAGCCATAACGACAGTGTATTTGGAAAAATTTCACAATCTTATATTAAGGTGTAGAATCGATTTTTTAGTACATATGCACTAAGTAGTCGATACCAAGTTGCGTAAAAATATGAACTATACATATTTATGCTAATTAGCCGTTTTGAGGTTATTGGAGTTGTCATATAGCCATAACGACAGTGTATTTGGAAAAATTTCACAATCTTATATTAAGGTGTAGAATCGATTTTTTAGTCCATATGCACTAAGTAATCGATACCAAGTTGCGTAAAAATATGAACTATACATATTTTTGCTAATTAGCTGTTTTGAGGTTATTGGAGATGTCATATAGCCATAACGACAGTGTATTTGGAAAAATTTCACAATCTTATATTAAGGTGTAGAATCGATTTTTTAGTCCATATGCACTAAACAATCGATACCAAGTTGCGTAAAAATATGAACTATACATATTTATGCTAATTAACCGTTTTGAGGTTATTGGAGTTGTCATATAGCCATAACGACAGTGTATTTGGAAAAATTTCACAATCTTATATTAAGGTGTAGAATCGATTTTTTAGTACATATGCACTAAGTAACCGATACCAAGTTGCGTAAAAATATGAACTTTACAAATTTATACTACTTAGCCGTTTCGAGGTTATTGGAGTTGTCACATAGCCGTAACGACAGTGTATTTGGAAAAATTTCACAATCTTTATTAAGCTGTAGAATCGATTTTTTAGTACATATGCACTTAGCAATCGGAACCAAGTTGCGTAAAAATATGAACTATACATATTTATGCTAATTAACCGTTTTGAGGTTATTGGAGATGTCATATAGCCATAACGACAGTGTATTTGGAAAAATTTCACAATCTTATATTAAGGTGTAGAATCGATTTTTTAGTACATATGCACTAAACAATCGATACCAAGTTGCGTAAAAATATGAACTATACATATTTATGCTAATTAGCTGTTTTGAGGTTATTGGAGTTGTCATATAGCCATAACGACAGTGTATTTGGAAAAATTTCACAATCTTATATTAAGGTGTGGAATCGATTTTTTAGTACATATACATTAAGCAATCGATACCAAGTTGCGTAAAAATACGAACTATACATATTTATGCTAATTAACCGTTTCGAGGTTATTGGAGATGTCATATAGCCATAACGACAGTGTATTTGGAAAAATTTCACAATCTTATATTAAGGTGTAGAATCGATTTTGTATTACATATGCACTAAGTAGTCGATACCAAGTTGCGTAAAAATATGAACTATACATATTTATGCTAATTAGCCTTTTTGAAGTTATTTGAGATGTCATATAGCCGTAACGACAGTGTATTTGGAAAAATTTCACAATCTTATATTAAGTTGTAGAATAGATTTTTTAGTACATATGCACTAAGCAATCTATACAAAGTTGCGTAAAAATATGAACTATAAATATGTATGCTAATTAGCTGTTT